>NW_024534301.1:0-6110 GCF_016097555.1 Gigantopelta aegis
CCTTAAGTCAACAGACAAGAGTATTTACAAAATCACCTCAAAATAAAAATGACTTGGAATGTAGAACCAAACTCTCATATTTATTAAAAGACAGTGCAAACTTCGCATCATTAATTCGCATCCATTACATACAATTTCATAACATATGCTTAATACTGTCATGTATATAGAAAGTATATAGTAGACATATAATGATTACTATATATATACTAGCTGCGCTTTGACCTTGTCTGAAACATTCACTTTCACACCAGCATCCAGTAAGAAATTGAATAACCTTATCATTACTTTCAAAACATGATATATGGAGGACAGTGTTCGCCAATCTACCATAAACAAAAAAATCAAAAGACATGTGATAATAAACTTAGTTTGCAAATATCATTCATTAATTTAAGTCAGCTGATCAATATATGAAAGACATCAAAGCCAAGTACAATAATCATACTAGAGTATCATGACAGAATTCTATAGGTGGTTATTAATAGTTCATAACCAAAATAAAATAAATTCTACAAATCATTATACACAAAAATTTGTTGTATTTATTGTCCTTTAAGTAGTTGGTACATATTAAAAATTGATATGATATGAATGCTGTGATACTAAAGACAATTCATAATAAATTTAATCAAACTCAAAATAATTGTAAAGATATATCTATAAAAGGCCATTATCCACATCAATTCTCATGATCTCAATTATATCTTATTGTAAATTTAAATTGCAGTTGTAGTAAAACAATTTTCATTTTGTGTTGGACAATGACACTCATCTCAGAATACTTGCTAGTTATTGATGATTGTATTAGTTGTATAAGTACACAAAAAGATCTCAAAAACGACTGTGTCTGAATACAAGACATAAAAATCCCCCCACATTGCAACCACAATACACAAAAAGTTCTCATTAAACATATATATATATATTATATATATATATATATATATATATATATATAATATATATCTAATATATATATTATATATATATATATACATACATACATACATATATTATACATATATATACAAAACCACCCACACACACAGGGCCTTATGGAGTGGCTTATTAGGAATTTCAATATTCCACTCCTGCTGGTCAGATGTTTTATTGCCATCTCTACAATTCAAGAATGTGTTATAATTTTTATGTACTTGTTTGCATTGCTTTGTTAGAAAACAGCTCAAAAAATTAACATTATTGTCAATAAATATATGTACTGTGTATATGCATAATAAGTAATGAAAATGTGAGCTAACAGGTAGCATTTACACTAAATCCTCTCTAGTCCCTCTTATGTCTTGTCCTTTGGATTACTAATAGGTTTGAGATAACTGGAAAGTTATCCTCATCCTTAGATTGGCATAATTTATCAAGATCAGGTTCACTGTAGGATAGATACACACTGACAACCCTCTATTTTCCTTCTCATGACAAAAATCAATACAATGTGAATAAAATGTATCTTTTGGGGAAGGCTACTTGCAAGTTTTGTAAAAATCTGCATGTTTTATTGTCAAAGGCACTTAAAAAGTCACACACTTCATTAAAATTGAAACATAACGGTTCTATCAAAAAAAAAAATTTTTAAAAGCTATCTGGTTTTATAAGAGGTTTATTGTGTCTAAAAAAGAAAGAGAGAAGAAAGAGCACTATCACCATTCCTATCTAAGCAGTGTTATCACTTGTCTGATTGTGTAAAAAATTGGTGGCTATTGAAAGTCTGAGTTCACTTTTACCAAATATAACCAAGAAACAACTACATTATCGTTCTTCATATCTTTTAACATGACTATTTAAAAAACTGTCCTACAAATGTAATTAAAAAGAGTATTAGTTCTGTTCAAGAAATAGCAAATTTTGAATTTCTCTCATCAATGCCATAATATATAATTTGATTACATGAAGTAATCACACTAGTTTACAGTTATATTAGAAAGAACTAAAATAAAAAATTCCGAAAAAAATGATTAAATTGGAGAGATGACATACAAAGTCACAAAAATCCAAAAGTAGTAATGGCATTATGGACATCCTACACATAGTAGACATGATATCAGGGAACAATCATCTTTTTGTCATAACAGTTGTCGTGGATCTTTGTAGAAAACACCCCATAAGAAGTCAAGTATAGCAAATTTTCAGCAATAGAAAAAGCATTTGCATAAACTTGTGTTCATGTACGTTTATGTAGCTATGATGACATAGGAATGTCCATATTGTCTATTTCCTACTTTTGGCTTGCTCGACCACCATGGCTACATTAAATGGAAACTTTAAATATCATTTAATTATTTCTGTTATTTTCTTATTATGAATTACAAATTATGTTTATCATCAATGTCCTTTGTTTATAATTATATGTTAGAATGAGTCTACTCAGAATATATTATACAACAGAGCATTTTGATAAAATTTATAATACTTATTAATAAATCATGTATCAGATAGTAGAACAAAGACGTATGGATGTGGTAATTATACCAATAACCACAACTAGAAATCAAACTGGCAATGTGATGTAAAATAACCTATTTCTTGACTAATCTGATCTCAATACAAAAAGAAACTGATAGATTACTGACAACAACTTGAGTCAACACCACTTAGAACTGGCCTCATGATAGAATAAAATGGTCTCCATTTTTCCTCAAAAATATAAGTATAACTCATAAAATGATGTCTCTCCAAGGATACTTTCAAGGTCTATGCACAATCACCTACTTTTATTACTAAAAAGAGCTCAATTTACGAACTTCTAAAGTTGACACTCATATGAAATAATGCCTTGCAGTCTAAATGTGTAATCTTTAAAGTATCTTACTTTTATAGTTATCATGTTTTAAAAAGATAAAAGAGAGAGAAAGCAACATCATGTCAGCTTTTTACATTAGCAGTGTTATTTTCTGTCTGAATTGAAAGTAAGTCACCTTTCAATACTTATTCATATATCTTCTTCAGTGCAATGGTGGAACAAGAAACAAAGTTAAGCAGAAACAAGTAAAGAAAGATATGGTATAATACCTGAAATTGTGACTTGTTTAATGATAACAAGAAGCATACCAGTTACAGCTGAGAAATATATTGGTGCTCTAATAATACTAAGCTTCAAATTCTTTAAAACTCAAAGCTAAACAATGATGCTTCAATTCATATCCATTGCTGTGTTTTGAACCTGAATGATTATTGAAATATTCATGAAAAACTGGTTGTCTATACAACCTTTCTTATATTAGCTAAATACACTAATAGTACTATTAGTAAATAGCTAATTAATTACTAATATTATATAGCAAAATAACTAACAGTTGTCTTTATCGTGAAAAGAAATTACATTTTATATCTTACTTATATCTAATTAGTCTATAACAGTCTGTACACTAAAAAAGGCCAGCGTTTAATTGGGGAACTTGTTAATATATCAAGAAGCATACCAGTTACAGAACTATAAAACTGCTATATTCCATTTTACCTGTAAATTGACCTTCAATACTCTCTTAGTTTTATAAATGAAATATGCTCTCAGCGCTGCCAATATTCATATAAACACAAAGTATAAAAAGTCATTTTATTACAAGAAAGTCAGTTATACGGACTTTTCTCATATAACATGTGCCAATATGAACACTTACTGCGTTGAACAAGATCTAGATTGGCTCCTTTCTGTGTTTAATATCAAAACAACATCTTTGTGTCCATTCTCTGCTGCTAACATGACTGCAGTAGATCCATTCTAAATATATAACAACACCATTCAGATGGACAAAGTAATCACAAAAACATAAATGTGAAAACAAAATGACACATTAAACAAAATCACAACAACACATCAATTAATATAGAATTGTAATAACATTATATCAAAAATTAATCCTATCATATTGTAAAAGGGACAATTCAAATTACAAGTAATAATAGCAACAAATATGTAACAACAAAGGCAATACAGTAAAAATGACAAAAACACATTCATTTATGCTCAGAGATAAAATGCGTCAAATATACTACAGCGATAAAAATAGCAAGAAAATTCAAGCATTATATCTTTTACAACCAACACATTATTGGATGGTCACATAATCAAAGCAACATAAGTGAGAAAAACAAAACAATAAAGTAAACAAAATCACAACAACATATTAAAAAATTCACATTTGAGTATTTATAACTATACAACATGAGGTGATATCCAATTTACATCCTATTATGATTGTAAAGTTACACAAATTCAAATGATAAGTATTAACAGCACAAATGTCGGGCAAAAACAAACAATATAGTATAAAAATTTCAACAATGGCATTTAATACGCTCCAAATTCATACTAGACTATAGCACGGGTAAAATCCAATATATGGGAGATAGAAACAAGTTTAGCAAGAAGATTCAAGCATTATTAGTTGATACATCAATGTTGTACGGCAATCACACACAAAATTTAAAAAAAATTAAGCTGATATAGGAATCAGCAGTTAAAGGATCCCACTTTAAATTACATTTATTGATACTTATGTAGTTGCAATAATATTCATTTCAAAGACTTAGAATTCATACTGCACATAATATCACACTTACCCACTTTTATATTTTAAACAACACGTTAAGATGATCCATAATCACATCCAACATAAATGAGAAAAACAAAAATAATAGTTGTAAAACAAAATCACAACAACATTTAAAAAATACATTGAACTTTATACTACTACATTATATCAAATTGCATCCTATTTATATTTTAAAGGACACATTCAAATCATAAGTAATAACAGAAACATAAATGTGGAAACAAAAACAATAGTAAAAAATTATTACAATGCATTTAATATGCTCCCAAATTCATACTAGACTATCTCTATATAATGCTCCAAAATATATGTAGAGAAACAACTTAGCAGAGAAGATTCAAGCATTATTAGTGATACCCATGTTGTAGCAATCACACTTAGGCTTAAAAAAATTAATTCCTGATATAGGAATCAGCACGTTAAAGGATCCACTTTAATATTATTTATTGATCTTATTGTGGTTGCAATAACAATGTAATATATAAATTGCCAAAAGTGGATATACATACGATACTACACAATCCAAAACAATTACAGCACAGCTTGTCAAGTTTCCATGCAAGGTATTAATAAGCAATAACATCAATACAACCAAGGGTAAATAAAATAACAATATTCAATTCAAAAGACTTAGAATTCATATTCACCCACACATCATATCACACTACCGGCTAGTATATTTTAAACAACACATTAAGATGATCAATATCATTTCTCCAGCAACATACTAAATGAGAAAAACAAACAGTAGTTACTAAGAACAAACTCACAACAACGTTTAAAAATAAATTGAATTTATACTACATTATATCAAAATTGCATCCTATTATAGGTTGTAAAGGACACATCAAATCATAAGTAATAACAGCAACATAAATGTGGAAACAAAAACCACATATAGTCAAAAAAATTACAACAATGCATTTAATATGCTTCCAAATTCATACTACAATATAGCTATATAATGCTTAAAATATACGTGAGAGAAACAACTTAGCAAGAAATTCACGCATTATTAGTGATACCCAATGTTGTTAGCACGATCACAACTTAGGCTTAAATAAATTTAATTCCTGACATATGAATCAGCAGTTTTAAAGGATCCACTTTAATATTATTTCTTGATCTCATGTGTTACAATAACAATGTAATATATAAAATTGCAAAAGTTGGACAATAGGACACTAAATCCCAAAACATTTACAAGCACAGCCTGTCAGGTTCCATTCAAGGTATTAAAAAACAATAACTTCTATCAAAGGGTAAAGGAAATACAATTATCATGCAAAGACTTAGAATTCTACTACATTATATCAAACATTACCCCCATTCTGTTTAAACATACATTAAATGATCAATAATCACAGCAATATAAACGAAAAAAAAACAATAGTGTAAACGAAATCACAAAAACCTATTAAAAATACTTTGAATTTTCCTACATTATTATAATCCTTTAATATTGTAACAACATTAAAAGATTAGTTAAACACACATAAATGGTGGAAAACAAACAATTAAGGAAAAAATTACCAACAA
>NW_024534302.1:0-19984 GCF_016097555.1 Gigantopelta aegis
AATTAAGTCCTTTTGAAGTTGCACCATGGCAAGGCTATTAATCTCAGGATTTTGCACCTCTCATAATAATCCCTTGTTCTATCTGAATTCCTGATGTCATTGTTGTTGTCTTTGTTTTTTTTTGTTTTTTAAAGTTAATTAACTTTTTTTTATATGTAAATGTAAATTACTATTAATAGATAAAATAAATCCATACTGTAATAAACATTGAAATGGAGCTCACCTCCACACCACCCCACCCCCCACACCCCCCTCTGCCCTACAGCTATAATTTTACAGATATTTATTGTGACAGGTGGTGAGTCTGGAGGGTCTATTTAAGTGAGGAGGTAGCATGGGATAATTATAATCATATAGCATCATGTGTATTAATATTAATATTAATAATTTTTAAAATTATTATTGGAAATACTATCAAATTCTGTTACATGTATGTTTGGTTGTTTAGCCACTGTTCCCAATGAATTTGATAAATCCTGTGAGAAGTTATGAATTTTTAAAAAATAACCATGAAAATGTTTTGGACTTAGTTTTTTCCCCGTTCATTTGGAACACATCATTTCCTTTGCAAAAGGACTATCTCCAAACTAATAGTTTACTTATATTTCACTTATAGCAACAAACAAAAAATGTCTTAATTCCAGTTCACTTATACCACTGATAAACCACTTACAGGTGAACTATATGTGGAGTATCAGTGATGTATCAGTTAACCATTCTTTTCACTTATACTTATACACACTGATACTTCACTTATACCAATATATGGGTAACTTATAGGCCACTTATAAGTGGCGTATAAGTAAAGTATATTCCACTTATAAGTTTGTATAAGTTATTTCCGTAAGGGGATATGTTGTTCAACCTGTAGTTGTTACAGCCTGAAAATAAACATTAATGAAATACATACTAAATACCATACGGTACTTAAAGGTACATACTCCTAAGAACCTGAAATTAAACATTAGTTACATAAAACCTATATGCTTAAAATACACGTGTACTACAATAACACAATCATTTTCTGTACACTGGCTCCCCAAAAGTGTTACTGTAATAGTAATGTAAGCGTAAAGCAAAATGGCAGCCACTCTTAATGTGGGTAGCAGACATTTCGTCCCCGAATTAGTTTGCCACAAATCATTTCGACCCCACTACATACATATGATGAAATAGTGCATATGTGGCAATGTACCTACATAAAAATAACATAGCTCCCAAGTTTGTCACTTTATTGCTAATCTGTAGGTGGGAGTCTTAAAACTAATACAATATACAAAAGTTGTTGTTTTTGTGTGAACTTGTTGATGATTGTTGGTGTGTGTTAGTGTATGTGGGTGTGTGTGTGTGTGTCTTTTTTATGAGCAATTTCTAATTCACATATAAATAATAATATACTCATTTGTATTGTCATTTTGAAAATATATGTCAAACATGACATTTTTCGCACTGTTTAAAATTACTTTTATGAAAATAAAGTTTTCGAGCATTTTAAATTGTTTTGAAAAAGGCATTTGTGCGATAAAAATGAAAATATCAGAAAATTCCACAAAAATATTTTCATTAGGTTGGTCGCCCTGATACATGTAGTATCAGACTAGGGTATAGTCCAGTCGTCATGGGTTGGTATAGTGGTGTGGACGGGCCTGACTCCGGAGGATTCGAGAGGAGTAAAGTCTAGAAAAGGATAGTAGGGGCCAACCCCGCTTCTATTTCTTCTTAGAGGAGGGCGGTCAATCTTCCAGTGCTGCTAGAACAGATTGGAACAGATAGAGACTAAACACGAACAGATTGGCCGTCATTCGAATCACCGAAGAACATGTCTACCAAGGTCAGAAGGAGAGTGAAGCTCCACCCCATATTTTCACAATACCATTCGTAAAAACAATAGGGCAATTTTACACCTATAGAATGAATGACATGCATGACCCTGTGCCATATTGCAAACTTTCAGGATACCCCCTCCCAGGGTGCAGCTTATTGTTTTCAACTGATGTTACCACTTGTTCTCTGATGCATGTCGTCGAATAACACCAGATCATACGACATTAGTCACGTGTGCGAGTATTGCAGTTGTATTTATAATATACTGACCAATTGTTTTACAAATTGCACATAAAAATGGAACATTTCTTGTACTTTTAAAAAATGTTTCCTCCTCTTTTATGTTTAGTTGACCTGAAATAATTGATAAAAGTACTTAAACAGCCCGTGTAAAGACAAATTTCTTATTATATGTATGGAAGGAAATAGTGTTTACATTAATATATCCGATAGTTAATTTTAAAAAATGAGACCCATTTAAAAAAAAAATATTCTGAAATGCCTCGAAGAAAAACACTTGTCTGATACCATTGTAGCAGTTCGGTTAAGGTTCAGAACAACTATTGGTTGAAATTCATCTCTTTATTACAGCAACTCATATATAGAGACACCCTGTAATAAATACAGTACAATATAATATTTGTTATTACATTCTAAATTCTAAAAAATCAAATACATACTGTAAATCATGAAATTAATGCGTCATGATATTATTGCGTCCGTACATGAGTGAACAAAAATGCGTATTTTTATTAATGCGTCGGGCAAAAGTCCACATCACATAAAAACCACAGTTGTGTTCTTATTATATTGTTTGGGCTTCATCTTTCATGTTAAAAGAAGTCAGTAGTTGTTTTGACAGCTACTACATAATCTGAAGCTAATCGCATGGTGGGTCGACCAGGAAGCCCTAATTACTTAAAGTAGTGTAATTAGTATAACTACACCTTATTGTTAAGGGTATGCCTCGCACTTTTGTGTGGTGATTGCTTCTAATTAATCCACCAGTAGGAATAAAAGGTAAACGGGTCGCTATTGCAGGGCATAATATTTCACGCGAACGCAGACGTATTATTCTAACAAAATGTTTTAGACTGATTTTATACACTTGATGCGCAGCACAGGAATAGACGTTAACAAATGCGATATATTGCAACAGTGACAACTTGCGACCAGTCTAACTTAAAATGCCATGTATAGAGTCGAGCCAAATGGTTTGAAGAAATATGCACGGATTGTTGGTTGTTAATTTTATACTGTTTCATTTTTAAAGGAATATATTTAGTAATAAAATTTGTTGATGATAATTTTACAAATGTTCAAAACAGTTTAAATGTATACAGTAATCCAGAAGTGTAAGAAAATTTGAAAAATACTCACATCGCAAAATGAACTTTTTAAAAACAAAACATTTGGAACATCACTGTATTATATAACCGCTATGATATTCCAGGAAAGTGAAAATAGAATGGCAACATCGAAACGAAAGAAGGATTCTTGAAGTATTCACAAAACGACATTTAACAAAAATTGTTTTTGTATTTTGTTTCATCTTTATATTATAAGTTTTATTTTATTTAGAAGTATTATAGTAAAGTCCTGCACATTTTTTGTATTGGGAATGAGACTAAACAAAATGCGTCAAGTTATTATTGCGTCGATGTGTTCGCCGCATTTTTCGTATTAATTACTTGCTCGCATTAATTTCATGATTTACAGTATATAAAACCATACATTGCTCAACATTGAATAATAAAAACAACCTAAAAAGGGAAAGAACTCTTGCATATACAATCTTGGGCGATATTGCTTATATATTAAATGAAATGGGTTTATTACAAACGTTAATACTAATATATACGGTACATATATATATATATAGTTATAATTATTGGTAAGCTTAATACATTCCTTTTATTGATTCATTTACTATTCAGTTACTTCATTGATCCTCTTTAAACTATTTATACAACTTATTAATATTTATAATTATGATATTTGAGATATAAAATATATTATTATGGTACTTAACATACCCTGTGGATAAGACGGGGGTGTAATGTCAACTGGCTGACTCCCAACTGTTTACCAAAACCTGTACAGAGCAAATAGTACATAATTAACCTATAGGGTATAATGCATGTCATAAAATATAGATTAGAACTTCACTCTGCAATATTATTTTACTGCAGCAGGCCTAAACAACATATACAAATGAAGACCTGATATATACACATATCTGTTGCAAATAACCAAGTAAAAATAACAGCACTAACAACTGGGTTATAAAAAAACACACACAGAACTCCAGCTATACTCATTACCAAAGCAATATAATCTAATATTTTACTAACCTATTTATATTTATTTATTCAGATTTACATTTAAGTAAGCAGATTATTTTTATAATTAAGTATTTATTTAAACTAAATTGTTACCAACCTGCATGTAGCTTGTCTCTGCCTTGACTGTCAGGAAAAGGTGTGTCCCAAGTCAGTGAGAAAAGCATGCAAGCTTGTGCAGTTAGTGTTCAGGTCAAAAAGGTTACAGTGTTAAGAGTTAGCCAATGAAAAGAATAGAAATAAATCAATACAAGGGAGCTAAAGGTGAACAGCACACACGCTGCTGTACCGTGAGTGCTTGTCAGGTTAGGCTTCAGTCCATACTGGTTGCACTGAAACAAAGAAATCTATTAAATATAGGAATAGCCTGCCACAAGAAATATTAATTACTTGGGATATTTCTTTATACATCTGTAATGTATACTTTGTAAGCAAACAGCCTGAAATAAAACATTAGTTACTTAAATACTTAAAATTAATTTATTTACAATTATAACTTATTAACATATGCTAAAACCCACGTGTACTACATACTCCCCCCCCCCCCCCCACACACACAATGAAATGATGTCCTCATCATTTACCTGAAATAAGGTTAAGTAATGTGTCATGCACTTTTAAATCATTGGTTAAAATACCATCCGAGATAAGTGAGGTCACAAAATTAGCTTTCACAACCCAATCTGGCTGTGCTGTTGCTGACATCACAAACTCATTGGAGCATATCCAATCAGGTTTTCTTCGTTGCCGACTAGATCTTCTCGGATGTGGTGTTGGTAACGATCTTGGTGCATCTACTTCATCAACTTCATCTGGAACCTGTTCTGGAGGTGGGTCCAGAAACTCAGATGTGTCGACACTCGAGTTAGATGACAAATCCTTGTTTTCATCAACCTGGTCTAGCTGATGAACAGCATCCACTGAATTTTCCTCAATTTCTTCAACAACCTGTAGATCAGCGTCTACCTCCCTGTCATCATCGGGTGGCCCATCTCCTGTGGTGTCAGCTGACTCCGATAAAACGCCTGAAGAAACGGGGATCAACAAAAGCTCCTCTTCACTATCCTCACTGTCACCCTGCAAATCCGATTCTGGGTTCTGATGTGTCGTTCGTGTAGCTGGTGTTGGAACATTCAATCTCTGTCGTAGCTTTGGAGTTGGCAAGTCCTGTAGTAAAATGGCACCTATGGGTAGCAAAAGATTTCTGTGTAGTGTCCTTTTCCTCCCCTCCTCATTCTCCTTACCTGAGATAACGGGTAGCGTCTATGACTACCCTAGTTCCACACAAAATTTGAGTACTTTTTTTACAGGTACCCTATAAATGTTCCAAGCACAAGGCTACTTGACACAGTGGTACTAGATGAAATAAAATTGCATACTTTTTTAGCCCAGATGAAACTAATTTTTTTTACAACCAACACACTCACATTTATAACCAATCACAGGACGTGTGGTGTTCACTTCTCTATCAAAAGTTGGGTGCACCTCGAACTTTGACCCAGCCGGAAGTTATTTGGTTTAGTACTACCTGAAGAGATTTGGTGTACTTTAAAATAGATTTTGGCTTGCTTGGCTCAATATCAGGTCCAAATGTTAAGTCGATTGGAAGTCTCGGATGCCTACCAAACATTAGGAAGTAAGGCGAATGTCCAGTTGGAAGCATGTACAAGCGGTCTAATATGACTTTTTGAATCCCTCTTGGAATTAGAATCCAAAGTCCCCAGCATATCACACAGTGTCCTGTTAAAACGTTCGCACATGCCATTGCCCATGAGATGATACGGTGTTGTTGATGACTTGTCCATTTTCAACAGTTGACACGGCTCAGTCATTACCTTTCCCACAAAATTGGCGCCTTTATCCGTAATGGACAACAAAGCTGTTAAAAACAATTCAGCAGTGGTCTTTGCCAACATATTCTTGCTTGGATAGGCTTGAGCGTATCTGGTAAAATGATCAGTAATGACCAAGACATACTGCTGACCTCCTTTAGATGGTTCAAGAGCAAGAAAATCCATTGAGACAAGTTCAAGTGGCTGAGACGTTTTAATACTGACAAGTGGTGCTCTCTGATTGGTAGGTGTCTTTCGTTTTACACAACGATCACAGGTCTGTATATGAACATGTACATCCTTGTTCATACCTGGCCAATAAAATCTTTCCTTCAAAGTGAAAGTGTCCGGTCCCCGCCAGGATGACCAACATTGTCATGTAAACAGGACAATGCTGCAACTCTACTGACAGATGGTAAAACCAACTGAGCATGCTCAATTTCATCCTGTGTTGTAACCCTGTAAAGAACTCCATGGCACATCTGAAAATGATGAAAATTCTTTAACAATGATGTTACCTCTGGATTTCCAATGTATGGGTTTCTGTCAGGTTTCATGTTCCTCTGCAGATGGCTAATGATAACCTGGAGTGCTGGATCCCTCGACTGTAAACTTTCCCAAGCCTTAGCATTTTGATCACATACATCATCAGTAACTTCAACATCATCTACATCAACAACATCTGCAGACAAACACAAACTCTCTACATGGTTGGAAACATGAAACATATGGCATATAGCCTTGACAGAATCTGTTGATATCTCTTCCTCTTCTGTGGATTCCTTTCTGTTTGGCAAACGTGACAAGATGTCAGCATCAATATTTGTCTTTCCTGGTCTATACTTCACTGTAAAGTTATAACTGGCCAAAGAAGCTAACCAACGGTGACCCGTGGCATCAAGTCGTGCACTTGTTAAAACATAGGTCAGAGGATTATTGTCGGTCATGACTACAAAGTCTTGCCCATACAAATAATCATGAAACTTCTCTGAGATAGACCATTTCAAACACAAAAACTCAAGTTTATGTGCTGAGTAATTTCTCTCAGAACGACTCAAACCTCTACTTGTTTAAACAATAACCCTCAACTTACCATGCTGTTGCTGATACAATACTGCTCCAAGGCCTTGTGTACTGGCATCTGTGTGAAGTTCAAATGGCTTGGAATAATCAGGATATCCTAAAACAGGAGGTCTAGATAAACAAGTTACCAACTTGTTGAAAGCTTCATCTTGTTCTGCTTCCCATTTCCATCCAGTGTGGCATACTTGACGGCGGCGTCTGGACTTCTTGGGAGAACTTTTTGGCATCAACTCTGACAAAGGTTTGGCGATTTTGGAAAAATCTCTCACAAATTTCCGGTAATAAGCAGCAAACCCAAGAAATTGTCGTACTTGTTCAGGGTTGGTGGGTTTAGGCCAGTTCCTAATCTTCTCTACTTTCTCTGGATCTGCCTCAATGCCTTGTTCAGAAACGACATGACCTACATATCTCACTTTCCGTTTGAAGAACTTGCACTTCTTCAGATCTAATTTCAATCCACAATCATGGAGTCGCTTTAGAACCAGTTGTAGTCTTTCAACATGTTCTTCGAAGGTCTTGGAGAAAAAAAATCAAGTCATCTATGTACACTAAACATGTTCAAATGCAACCCTTCCAAGCAGTCTTCCATCAAACGCTGATAGGTAGCTGGGGCATTAGACAATCCGAATGGCATTCTGTTGTACTTGAAGAAACCTAAGGGTCCGACAGTAAATGCAGTCCTCTCTTTATGAGTTTCTTCGATTTCCACTTGGTAATAACCACTCTTCGTGTCAAGAACAGAATACAATTTATTACCACCCAAACAGTCTAACAAGTCCTCAATCCTTGGAAGCACATATGAGTCTTTAATGGTTCTGTTGTTCAACTGACGAAAATCTATGCACATCCTCAACTTTCCATCTTTCTTTTTGGCAAGAACAACATTCGAGGCCCAAGGACTATGTGAAGGTCTGATGACTCCAGCTGACAGAAGATTTCTAAGATGACTTCGTACTTCCTCGTACATAGCAGGTGGAATGTGTCTGTGTCTCTGTTTGAAAGGAATATCATAATCTAAATTGATTTGATGTTTCACCTGTGATGAAAGTCCAAGATCCTGATCACTCTTGGCAAATCAATCTTTAAAGTTTAAGATGACATCAAAACCTTTCTTCACCTCTTCTTTACTAAGCCCTTCTGTATCAACTTATACCTGGTCTAATACACTGTCTGACTCCATCGAATGACCCGATAGCAAATCATGAAGAGTGACTGGCTGAAGTTCACATAACAAAGCTTTCAGTGGAACAACGATGGTACGAGTGGTAACATTGAAAACATGAACCTCAATATCATCTGACATTTTCCTATCGTAATGAATAACAGTTGGTGCAATGTCAAGATTCCCTGTCACGGTGGAATTGGTTGTGGCTTGAAGTAATTCACATACTTGAGGATAGTCAATACTCTTGGTCATCTTCCCTTTATTTACAGCTGTACTGTTACCTGGAATAATGATGTTATGCAACTCAGTACTCCTAACTAGAGCTAGTTTACCATCATTCTTCAACAATTCCTTCTCTCGTAAAACTATGCTTCTGAAGGCTAAGTACCAAAGTGTATGCAGATCAGCTCTCTGACTAAACTTTGTCCCATGGGTCATCCTGCAATCTTCCAAGAAATGTGACAACACATTTGTACCTAGTAGAACTGGAACTCTTCCATTATATTTGGTATCCGGAACCACAAGAAGCAAACAACACTAGCCTTCTATCCTGTCAATTCCACATCCAGATGATGTAACACCGACCTTGACAAAACCCAAATAAGGCAAGTGCTCCCCTCCAGCACATTCAATCTCCAACATATCATTCAATGGTTCTAGTGGAATATGTGACAAGTTATGCTCATAAAAGGATTGTGACATAACCGAAACAGATGCACCAGTATCCAACAATGTGCAGGCAGGAATGTTGTTAACTAAAATGTTCACTTCATTAGAGTTACCAACTAACCCCACTGGAACCTTATTGGGGCCCTGACGATTACCTATGGACGACCCCTCCCCATAGGCCTGTGCAAGTTTAAAGGATGTCTACGGTGATCCAATCTGACTCGGCAACCATATGCCAAGTGACCTGGGTAACCACATCTCCAACAGATGGGTTCTCCATCTGACGATAACTCATCTGATCGTATTGGAGTGGATCCGTCCCTGGCAGCAGAGGCTCCAGCTTGCTGGTAGTGATCTTTAATCCAGGGGTATTGTCCAACATAATCAACATGGCCACCAGTATTACCAGGTCCTGTATTCCATCTGGAAAATTTACCTCTACCCCTGAAAGATTATTGACTGCTTCTCTGAAATGATTGTTGACCCACTGGACCTGCCATTTGTTGATAAACGTGATCTGGTACCCACTGTTGCTGCTGTTGATGCTTCATATCTGCTATCTCACCTCTCAACTCGGTCATCATTGATTTCAGTTCTGATATATCAGAGTTGACAGATTCCGAACTTGTAACCATCTTCACAGCAGTCTTGCTCTTGTCCCTGGATGAGAATACCCTTATGCGATTCATAGGCAAAGGCATAACTCATCAAAGTCATCAATGGCATCGTATTTGTAACCTGCTAGGCTCTTCAAAGCTGGATTAAGTCCATCCCACAATCTGGTCCTCAACATCTCATTCTGCTCATAAGATGAAATAGATTTCTGCTCAGATAATTGAAACAGAAGACGTTCCAAATGGCGACTCCAAGCAGCGACATCTTCACCTTCTCTTTGCCTGGTGCTGTAAAACTCTGACAAAAGAGAGGAAGTGCAACGAAGAGTACCAAAAGCACTTTTCAACTTACTAAGAAGTTCTAAAATAGATGCCGTATAACCAAGTTTAATGGCGATCATCGCGGCTTCTCCTTTCAAGGATTTCCTGATTGCTTGGATGCCCTGCTCAGGATTGTATGTCTTCAAATCAAGAAGGCAATCTACCTCGAATCTCCAAATATCATATTCAGCGTCTTTCCCTGGTTTACCACTGAAGAATGGAAGTCTTGGAAAAGGCTGGTATGCAACAGGAGTTGAAGGATATGTCGAAGAGTCGAACAAACTCTTAAAGTTAGTTAATTCTGGTTTTGCAATGGGCTCCTGTTGCCCGGCTGACTGACTTATCCACTCTTTGAAATCAGCAGGACTATCAACATTTGGAGACATCCCCATTTTCCTAAACAATCTAGCCATTTCACCCACCTCTTCTTCACTCAACTTCATCATGAAACAAAATAGTTATGTAATGAGATAAACTCAATACCAAATTGGACAAAGTGAAACAAAATTCAACAAAGTCCTTCAAATATCAACAGTAGAATGAATACAATCTATTATTGTGCAATGAAGTAAAATGCCAAGTTAAAAAAACCCTCCTTACTAACTGTATTGGGATGAATAGCCACTACATGTACCTCAGCAACTTATATAAAGCAAATGTGCACACATGACTAAAAGTGAAATAAACTATTCTTAAAACTATCCTGAAAATAAAAATAAACTATTCTTAAAACTATCCTGAAAATAACTAAGTCCAAAGCAGTCAGCACAAAAGTATCTAACAGCAATCCACGAAAATGGCTTTGTAGACAAACTACCTCAAGCTTATAAAAGAACTGTAAATTATGATCTATATGACTAAGTCAAATCGCACATTAACCAAATGACTAAATAAATAACCAATTACTCAAGTGATAACTGCAACTGCTAAGTACAACTAAGTAACCTAACTTGATATAACCACTGGAAGGAATGGATAAATATGAACTATTTTCAAATAAACATCCTAAAATAAACAGAGTATGAGATATGGCAACTAACAACAATTGATAAAACTTTATAAGCACCAAGGGTGTATGGTACAGACTGAGACAATGTCTGAAATAAAGTAATTAATTACAAGTTTGATAATTCAATATCTGAAATAAAATGTTTATCAAATATAAACTATCAACTATCAAAATACAATATAAAATAATACTAACTATAAAGAATTGCAGTCCTGAAAATAAATAACAAAAGCAAAGTCAATTCAATGAATGAACCACTGAAGGGAAATCACATTGTAATCATGTAGGATGAATAAATAGAAAAGTGTGAACAGGAAGTTCAAACAAATGGTTTACAAAAGTAAACATGAAATGCAGTGTTAGTTAACCAAGTGAAATGCAAAGTCTAAAGTCATGTCAATCCTGTTGTCTAAATATATTATTTAATAATTTAATTTATATCTAATTATAACTTATTAACATATGCTAAAACCCACGTGTACTACACCATCAGAGCTATTTTTAGCCTATAACACGCCAAAAGGGGTTACCCCAGTGGTTCCCAGCAAACTCGCAACCACTCGAGATTTGTTACAAAATGGAGGAATGAAGATGCTAATTTTTTCAACAGTTTCTTGCATTTATCCTTCACGTCAAAAAATGATAGTAGTGATGGAGAAAGCAAAGGTGTCTTGCCGTATCAGTTCGAGCCTGAATTTGATAGCGATGACCTGGAGATAGATATGAGATTATGACTGTCAAGATCATATCCGACTTGAGTAGTCAGTAAGACAAATTTTCACTTTGTTTTGTTTTACAAACTATATATGTTTTTACCATCAGTAGTGTTTTACAATACGATTTTAAAAGTCTAAATATTCCCAAAGGTCAAAAGTAACAGTATTCACATCAGACTTCGTACGGTCGTAAATTTGGAA
This sequence comes from Gigantopelta aegis, assembly GCF_016097555.1. Classification (NCBI taxonomy): domain Eukaryota; kingdom Metazoa; phylum Mollusca; class Gastropoda; order Neomphalida; family Peltospiridae; genus Gigantopelta; species Gigantopelta aegis. The sequence goes on from NW_024534302.1 coordinate 11,777, forward strand.
TAAATACCAGTGCCGTAATGGATTTCACCACTTGGTTTTGTATTGTTTTGTTTTATCTTGGAAATTACACCATTTATGATGAAACTGTTGTAGTATTTAAGAATGTGATTTATATATAAAATAACTGATGATGAAAGAGGGAAGGGATGGAAATGCTATTTGTTACAGGCCCTATCAATATGCTACTACTAGTATGTAAAATTTTTTAAATCCATCTATTAGTATTGTATACACCCAGTAACTGTCCACACACACACATAGCTTAATATTGCCCCTGAAAACATACAAAGATTTTCATGTTGCTTCAGTGCTGTTGACAGTTGAGGCCCAAGTTTATTAAACCTGATACAAGTATATGGGCATTTTATATTAGTAAATGATATAAGAATGGAACTTAAATTTTGTGTACATGGGTCATATTAACTAAAATTATATATAATTATATTTCTTATATCAGTTATTTAACACAATCATTTCTACTTAAATTTCCTGGTATAAATGTGGATACAGCCCGTGAATGTACATATGTTGCCAGAACACATGATGGATGCTAAAATACTGTACTAAACTGACTTATTAAGTAGGTTATGACATTGGCCTGGATGGACCAAGCAATTCGTACGTTCATTTTAACATTTTAAAATCATTATTCATTATATACATGTGTATAGTTCACACTTCAGGAACTGACAGTAGACAAAATACAATCATGACATTGTTCAAGTTACCGGCCTCGGTGGCGTCGTGGCAGGCCATCGGTCTACAGGCTGGTAGGTACTGGGTTCGGATCCCAGTCGAGGCATGGGATTTTTAATCCAGATACCGACTCCAAACCCTGAGTGAGTGTTCCGCAAAGGCTCAAGGGGTAGGTGTAAACCACTTGCACCGACCAGTGATCCATAACTGGTTCAACAAAGGCCATGGTTTGTGCTATCCTGTCTGTGGGAAGCGCAAATAAAAGATCCCTTGCTGCTAATCGGAAGAGTAGCCCATGTAGTGGCGACAGCGGGTTTCCTCTCAAAATCTGTGTGGTCCTTAACCATATGTCTGACGCCATATAACCGTAAATAAAATGTGTTGAGTGCGTCGTTAAATAAAACATTTCTTTCTTTGTTCAAGTTGTACAACTTTTTTTTAATTGATTGTTAGGAATTGTCACTGACTGAAACTGTTGCTTCTTGATTTCACAATTCTGTATTTTCTGAACTAACATTAAATTTAATAAAAAAATCACTTCAAATATGATAAACGTAACATTGTTAAAAGTAATATATAGCCTACATATATATATATACATACATAAATATATATATATATATATCAGGGGTGGGGAAAAATAAAATTGTCAATCGGTCCCACTTGATGTCGTCACTACCGGGGGGTGGAGGGGGGGGGGGGGGGAGAAGAAACGAATAAAAAAAAAGAACATTTAAAAGACGATATTTGCCAAATAGATTTATTTTTAAAAATCATAGTGACATTTGTATAGTTTTATCTTGAATCATGAATGAGAAACAATAAACATGAAAACATGAAAAAAAAAAAAAAAAAAAAATTAATCACATAATAATGATCAGTGAAAAAACCCACAAATTGTATATATTTTACATAATAGAATAAATAATATAAAAAAGGAATAAAAGTTATGAATTTTAATTCCCATATATGTATAAAAAGTACGAGTATTCAGTACTGTGTCCTGAAAATTAATAAAAGATGGCACCGTTCGAAGCGTTTGACAGCCTAAGCTAGCACATGTTTAGACAAAGAGAGTAATAACGTCATCACTGATTGGATGAAATTTTACCTCTGCTGGCTCTTGAGATAACAGTACATGTAGCTGTTCTGCTTACTCCCACTTGTTAAAAAAAAAGGTGGAAACCTGTTGTTAATTTTAAACTCCTTTATAATTATTGGATACACTACATTGAACAGTCAACAATAAATACATTTATAGATTATTTCATTATATTTTATGCTATTTTAAGCAATTTGTATTGCACAAAAGCCTTTTGCTTCAGACTAGGACACTCGACCCGACAGACTCCCCAGGTATTGACAGGTGTTGATTGTAACCAGTTGCAAATTCTGGGTCCTTTGTTTTAATTGGAGTGTAATACCTTGATGGCTTTCTAAACAAAGAATGGTGCTATCGTTAATGTCTGTTTAATCTATTGACCGGCTCAGCAACTTTGATAAATGTCTAGTCTAGTGGCAGTCGATTGACACTACTGTAGGTCCGACTTCAGTGACTGGCGATATACTTAGGCAGACTTTAAAATCACAAATGTCTGAAACACCAGCCATATTGACCACTATTTATTTATTATTTTAAATCATGCAGGAGATACCTATATCTGGGCTGGCTGTTCCATTTGACCGATAGGAATTTGTTCCAATAATAGAAATGGACAGGTGCTTCGGACCGACAAGAATGACAAAAGTGGGACTGGCAAAGGCGCGTTTTTCAAAAATAATTTTGGTCTCAGAGATTGAGAATCGGTCCCAGACCGGGAAAAAAGGGCTTTTCCCCACCCCTGATATATATACAGTAGATTCTCAATGGCTCGAAAGCCCAACGGTCGAACCTACCGGTATTCTCGAACCAAGAACAATGTCCCGATTTTTTTCTCTATTAAACCCTTTTATTTTGGTGCTGATTGGTCGAATACCCCTGGGGTCGAACAAGAGCTTTCTCTCGAACCATTTTATTGGTCAGAACTGTAAAATTAAACATATTTAGCTCGAACGACTAAGTCTATCCGAAGAAGTACAAAACATTATTTATGTACGAATTTTTCATTGACCCTTTCACGTCAGTCACAAAGTAAGTTATTATAAATTTGTAAGTGGAACGAATTAATCCTAGATCATATGCCGGCTTATCATGTTGTTTATTTAGCACCTATCGGTAATTATCTTTCTAGTACAGACAATTGTACTACGATAATCGTTAGCTGAATGAACCTTGCATGTAACACCAATCAATTGGTGAACCTAGGCAGGCCTCGCCGGTTTACTTTAATCATTTTAATCGCTACACTACACATGAGCACCAGTATATTTTGTTTTTAACTTGAAATACAGGAGAGATCAATGTAACATAGTGATTGCAACAATAACAGGTAAAGGGCCTCCGCCTGTGCTTCATGCACTTTCATTTTTTCTCAACGTTGTCAATGTCGCAAATGATTCTACAACAGCATAATAAAGAACAATTTTTTTTAATTAATAAATATTTATAAATACAGACTACCAGTGTGTTTGTTATTTGTTTATTTAACGGTGATAAATAATGGTTACAAATATGTATCTCATCCGACATTTGACGGCGACTTCGTTACTCATGAGTCAATCGGACCATCTCACCCAAGACAGTATTACGGAAATATGCGAGGTGTTCCGATTGGTTTTTGTGTTACAGAAGCACCCGACAACGACTGAATGCATGGTTCGAACTACCCGATGGTTCGAACAGACTTTGATGCACCGACAGTGTTCGAGCCAATGAGATTCTACTGTATATATATATACTCATGGCCAAAAGAAACTTTACAAACGAAAATAAATTTTAGAATGTGAAATCATTCATATATCTGAACGTAATCAACTGCACAAACAATCCTATAACCGTAACCTACTTTTTACAGTATATTTGAAAGAGAACGTTGCATGCTTTTCAGGTCGTGAAAAAAAAATCAGAAATCACGTTTTTCACTACCTACAAAATTAACACGTGCAATGAAGGTATTAAAATGAGCCAACATTCAGGTAGGGTATGCATTTGATAGAAAACCACCAAAAGAATGCCACGACTTACTGCAGAACAATGCGAGCATGCCATTGGCATGATACAAATGGGGGCATCTAACGCTCATGTCGCAAGGACGTTTGGATGTTCCAGAGTTGCTGTTGATAACCTGAGAAATCGATATCAACAGACAGGTCGGACCTCGGACAGGCCAATAACGGGTAGACTGCGCGGGATGACCGATACCTACGAACATTACACCTACGTAATCTGTTTTTGACGGTGACGTCATCAGCGGCAACGGCATTCAGCTACCATGTGAGCAGACAGACCGTGACAAGAAGATTACGTGCTGCTGGTATCAGAGCCTACAGACCGTACCGAGGGACCACATTAACAGATCAACACCGTCGGCTGCGACTACAACGGGCCAGGCAGTTGAGGCATTGGCAGATCCGTGATTGGCGAAGGGTTCTCTTTACCGATGAGAGTAGGTTCTGCCTTTTCCATGGGGATGGGAGAGTGAGAGTGTATCGACGCAGAGGAGAACGTACAGCCCGTTGTTGCATTAATGAAGTCGAACCTTTCGGAGGTGGTAGTGTAATGGTGTGGGGAGGCATCTGTGGCAATCAGACCACCGAACTTGTCATCATTGATGGCAATCTGAATGCTCAACGTTACAGGGATGAAGTGCTAAGACCAGTTGTGGTGCCATTCCTACAGAAGCAGCCCCAAGGTATCACATTCCAGCCAGACCCCATGTTGCTCGCATTGTCCAGGACTTCCTCCATCAGAACAATGTTAACGTTTTGCCATGGCCTGCACGCTCTCCTGACATGTCACCTATCGAACATCTTTGGGACTACCTTGATCGCCAGATTCGACGGAGACAACAGCCCCCGCTCAACAGACAACAACTGCAACGATTCCTGGTTGAGGAATGGCGACGCATCCCGACTGACGTAATCAGAAGGTTGACTATGTCTATGCGAAGACGTGTGCATGCATGTATCCAAGCTAACGGTGGTCACACACGTTATTAGAGTCAGTATGGAGTCTGAAATACCAAATTTTGCTCGACTTCGTTATGTGACATTTCAATGTAAAAGTGGTTTTTGACCCCATGTGTGACTTTCACATTATTACGCCATTGTTATATGCAGTCACGTTGTTTTTGTTCCTGATTTACATTTGCTATTGAACCATTAAACTATATCACAAACAATATTATTCTTATTATTTGCCATTTCCAACCAGATTCAAATATAACACTTGTAAAGTTTCTTTTGGCCGTGAGTATATATATATATATATATACGATTTGAGGGGTGTCCACGCCATTATCACACAGTACCCTGTGATCTTAATAAAAGAGGCACGTTTTTTAGTGTGTCTAGGGGACTGTCTAAATATATACCTGCCAATCAGGAACCACAGGCACAAGCCACGGAAAGAAAAGACCAATTAACCGAGAAAACACTCTGATTATTATTTCAGTACTTGGGTTAATTTATGTACAAAACATAAGACAGTTATTTCAACACTTTAACGATGGTGGTTTATTTTGTAATGAAAAATAATATATACTTGGTGCTGGCTTACTGAGATAGATATTATAGAACATTGCAATGCATCCGCAAAAATCAGGTATGTTTTGTTTGTTCAGTTCGAAGACTAATTCCTGACGTGACACTTTAGGTATTACGTAACCACCAGCTCGCCAGAGGGCGTACTCACTGGGATGGTACAAAATGGCTGCATCCGTTATATATAATAGCCGTCACATTTAAGCATTTTATTAATTAACTATATGATTATCAGGGCTCACCCTGGATCAAAAATACCTGCAGGCAAAAAATTAGCCAAGTGGGATTTTTATTAGCCCTAATAAAAATGTTTTGGCCAAAATTGTTTTGCGTAGTATGAATATCAAAATACATCTTTTTCAGCTAATTATATATAAACTGAAATAAATTTGAATAACAAAACTATTCCCTGATAAAAATCAAAGACAGCAATGGGGGTAGGAGCAGTTAATATATTACTTTGATTTTTCGGGGGGGGGGGGGGGGGGGATATGCAGAGTTGGAAGCCAATGCCCTCTGCAAACACCCACCCTAAATTCTAAGGCCTATGACATTAATAAAAATTTAAGAGCCAGTATTCGTTGTCTTTTTTTAAAATAGAGCTCATTATTTTTTAAAGTAGCAATCTTTATGTTGGTTTGAACTGCTTTTAATTTTTTTTAAAGTAACCCATCAATTCCCCACCCCAACAATTTCGTAATATGTTGTTGATTTTAGTTTGTAACATATGAAGCCTAATAATGACGACTTCACGTTATTACCACTATTCCATTTATGTCAAAAGTTTTGATTAAAAAGATAATGAATTGAAATTTACGGTCTTTTTAAAATCTAGCTAACTTTTGAGATGTCACCTCACAGTCTACAAATTTTATATTTTATCAAACAAATGTCATAATTATTGTAAACTAATTGTATTCAGTGTACGTTTAACAGCTATTTGTATAAATACTGCGTGTTCGTTTCCCGCAGTTGCGATATGCATGAGTGCGAAATTAACAAAGTCAACGGAAATAAACGAACGAAACAGCAATTAAGTATTCATTGATGCAAACAACTATTGGGGGGGTTTTTCTCCAAATTTACATCAAGATTTACTTGCGTGTAATCATATTGTTTTATGTCCGCTACTATGTCTCTTGACATGTGCAACAGTCTCGGCTGATTGTTAAGCATGACCTACATTGTATAAGACACTGAGAGCAGCCAACAAACGTTTTGCTAACGTTCGCGAACTATGTGATTGGTTCCCGATGTGGACATTGGGTTTAACGTGAAGTGCATAAACCAGTCTAGCGGACGTTTTTTTTCCTCGGTCTGGCTGAACTCGGCCCTAGCCTACTTGTTTTCGGCCCTGAACTAGCATGTGTATTGAAACTTCATGCATTGTCGATCCATTTTATTACTTTGGTTCAAAGACTTTACAAAGTTAAAATAACAAGCTACAGATCTTTGCTTTCATACATGTTACCATTAAAATTAATAACCGTGATTATTAAAATAAGCAAACATTATTATGTTGTATTCTGGATGACACCGTTTCTTATTGCCGGTTGCGAGATCGCTATTATGCTAATTGAATATTTGGTATTATTATTATATGTCAGGTGTTGGATAGATTATGTAACCGTTTGTTAAAAATGGCCACCATTTTAATGTATTTTTCATACATATATATCGTAACTTCCAGTTAAGGCAGAAGCACAATTATTTTTGTCTGTACCTTTTTAGGATCAATGACTTAAAGGGTGACAGTTTTATAACCATCCTCCAGTCATGGAACCACGTTAAAATTCAAAATGGCAGCCATATGGAGATTTAAAAATGGCCACCAATTTTATCATTTGGCAAATACTTTTCCTCCTAGTCCACATACATTTTATGTATTTTATGTGAAATAATTGAAATATTGCATTACTAATGACTTTCATGTTCTAGATTTTAAACTAATGAAATAGAGGAACAGACCAATTGTAAACTGTAATTCACAATGACACATTAGCAGGGCTCACCCATTTAATATCTAGCTAATTGAATGTTGTTTAAAGAAATATCCTACATACATGTACAAAAAAATTTTCCACCCTTTTCCCCCCCCTGGGTTTAAATCCTGTTTTCCAAGGGCCTCCAAAAGAACAGCCCCTTTTCCTTTTAAATTGGGGGGGCTAAATTTGGAGGTTGTTTTTTGTAACTTAAACCAATTGGTCCAATATTTGACAAAACTTTCCTTTGTTACGTTGTTTCTTAGAAATGTTTTCCAAATACTGGATTGTTGGTTTGTTGGCTTTGAATGGTCCGAACTGGCCTTTTTTCCTTTAAAATTTTGGGCTAAATTTTTGGTTTTGCCTTGTGATTTTTGAACAAAATTTAGTTTCAACAAAACTTTCCTTTGTTTTTCGCCTCCCCGAAATGTTAAAGCACAAATATAACATTGAGTTTTAATGTTTGTTTTTTGCCTTTTAAGAGTGAAACGGTTGGTTTCCCCCTAAAAAAAAAAAAAAAACCTCCCCTTTTCCTTCCCGATTTAAATTTTGTTGTGTCTTAATATCTTTTGTTTTAACTTGGATTTTGAATCAAATTGTTTCCTAAAACCGCCCGTTTTAATAACGTTTGGTTTTTTGGGGTCCGGATGCCGTTATAAGGAAAGAAAACCAAAAACATTACGGAGGGCGAAATGGACCGGTTTATAAATGCCGGTTAAAGGTTTACCAAGATTCCCCATTTTTTTCATTGGGTGGTTTCGTTTTGGTTTATTGACCAATTTAATAAATTAAAATATTCCCGATTGAATCCAAACCGGCTACCCCTTAACCCAAAAAAGAAACCAAACAACCTTAAAATTTGTTATTTAAATCAAAAAAACCGTTTGTT
>NW_024534303.1:0-22496 GCF_016097555.1 Gigantopelta aegis
TAAATTTGTTATTTATTGTCGTTTAGTACATAATAACATTAACTTAGTAATATCTACTAAACTAGTGTGTTATAACATTAACTTATGTAGTTAGTTTTTTTAGTACAATAACAAAACACCAAAATGATTGTCAACGATGTATAAAAGTCTGATGATGTGTGTGTACTTTATTCAAAGATTTTTTACATTTAAATCAATCCTTTAGATTATTATTGCTGACGAATAAGTCCATAAGCTAGATTAGCAGTGAGAAGTACTGGAGTAATAATACCTGGAGTTTGTACCTCTTCATACACATCCTGTTCAAATGATTTGACTGGCTCCTTTCTTGTAGGACCAAACTTTTTTGTTTATACACACAAACAAACAATAATATCACTAAATAGTGTTAATCTTTGATGAGAAATAGCTGTAAGGAGAAATGTAACTGTTACTGTTATAGTAGTTAAGAAGGAACAGGACATTTCCTATTACTTGATATAGAAATATACTAGTACTTAAGAAACTTGATATACGTATTGACGGAGAAACACTAACTAGTTCAACTAACAGGACCAAGAAAGAGAAAATAGAGGTGTAGAAAACAAAATGATAACTAATGACGCTATGCTTATTATATCTACCTAATTATAGTTGGTTTTAACTAAACTTCAAAAAAAACATTTCCACTGTTCTTTTACTTACCTCCTTGTGAACTTAATATAATTAGAGAGCAGGTACAACATTGATAGTATTATGGTGTATGGAGGGACTTATGATCTATTATATCACATCAGGATGATATGGGAGAGGATGAGGAGGATTAGTTATGTCACTGGAGAACACATACTATATATACATACTACAACATGATACAATACTTAATCATATCATCCACTGCACTAATATATGAAAATTATAATATTTATCTGTACATGCTTAGCAGACGTTTTTTAATTTGTTAATATTACCAAATCATTTTAAACAATGACAATTGAGCTTGAAGAGTGCAGCTAAAGAAATATTACCTGCATATATTAATTACAGCTATAACAATTAAGATACATATATTTTAACTATTTATGGCATTAATAACAAATTATATCAATATTTATAACAGTTGTGTTACAAATATATATATTTTTATGTATATTGTAACATGTCATTTATTTATCATTTCAGTTACATACGCACTGTTTATTTTCCCACTATATACACACATGGATTTTTTAAAATATAATATCTAAATTGTTATAGCAACCCATATATACTGATAAGTAGTTATCTAGTGGCTTTAGAATTACATTACAAACAATTTCACAAAATAATCAAAAGTGTAAATTAAACTTTTAAAAACTCTTGTCTAAAATTATTTTGATAAACAATATTAGTCACTGAATGTTGATATGTGTTATGATAAAACAATCCATTAAGTATATAAACGCAGACTTGTTGACACTATTAATTGTTCTATAGGTCATAGCTGGAGATACTGGACTATACACTCTGAGTGATGTACTTCTTCATACTCAACCTGTTCAACTGTTTGACTACTTCTTTTTGTCAATCCAGTTCTTTTGATATATACATAAACAAACAGTAATGTTAGTACTAGTGTTAATATTGATGAGAATCTATGCTGTCATGAAAAATGTAATTGTAACAGCGCAGCTGTTGATAATGAGTTAGAAGTATCTATAAAAAATAAAAATACTGTCAGTACATGTTATATTAACTTAATATATACTCCAGGACATGTCAGTGTTGGTGATATAGTAATTGCAGATGTGATTGATAAAATACTCAAATCATTAGCTCAATAATACCACACACTAAAAAAGTGCGGAGCAATAGGTTAACCAAGTTATGTTTTTGCGACATTCAGTTCAACATTTGATATGTCTTTCATTCCATATAGAATATGGAGATCCCTCACAATAACTTAATTATTGCTTATCACACATAGCTATGATTAGAATTAATCAAGTCTGTTTTATATTATTGCGTTGCATCAACTTGCATGCATTTGATGTGATAATTTAATCAATAATTAATTTTCATATACACAATTAGACTTGACATTCATTAATTGAGCATTTAGTGCATTTTGCAGCTGCCAGAACAAAGATGTTTTAACAACACATGTATATCAGACAGTTCCAATATATTTAGTCAAATAACCACATTCCATATTTGTACTAGTTGGAAGTGAAGAAATAGTATCAGCAACATAGATCAGTTGAGATACATTAATATAGCCTTTGTTGTCACTGTGTGATGAGTGTGAGCTGCATGGCTGGAACTCTTACTGTATAATTAATTAATGGAGTAATTAAATTTAGATAGCATTGAAATCATATTAATAACATTATTATCTTTTATCACACACTGTGAAATAATATGCACCATATCTACTAAATAAATGATATTATAACAGTATTATATAAAAGAACAACATTCTGGAGTATTATTGCTTTTTTATTAAATTGTTTAAACTTCAGTATTGAGTATTGTCCATCTCATAAGAAGGATTGTTCCTCATTGTAACATCTCTTTGGCTGCGACTATTGTCCATTCATCATCCATTTGTGGAGGCTGCATGTCTACAAGATTATCTTCTGTGTTAATTGTATAGTATTTTTCTGTGTTCTTATAAAAAGTGAGTATAATGACAACAGTTATGATACTGTTATAACAACAGTCAGTATAAAGGTTATAATCACTGATATGACTAGGATTAATGTAGCATAAGCTCTATTTGAAGTAGAACAACTAGCAGGTAATTGACATATAGTACCTATATTATAGAAATAACATTTGTTCACATCATTAGTTTAACAATTTTACTAATACACAAAATTTGTATTTACAATATCAATTTGTCTAATCAATAAATTAAAATATATATACAAAACATCATTGTCATACTTACATTTATAGACATAAAGTTTTTATTACACTGTATCTATAAGTTCTTGGACATTATTATTTGGCTATTATAACCATCATTAAATTTATGAGACACTCAGGCTACATAAACAATTCTGACTGAGCTATTTCATTAAACATGTACTATATCATTAGTTTAATACTTTTACAGCATCAGATATACACAACTAGTACTCTTTCAGATAAAAAAATTACTTGCTTAAAATATCGAGTATTTAGACTTACATGCATTGAATGTGATCGATGCATTTGCAGTTGCTGGGATAATAGTGTTATTAACAAAGCACATATATATCCTTGATCTGATTGGTCAACGTTGTAGATAATCAATTTTAGTTCATCATTTTCAAATCTGATATCATATTTTCTATTGTCAAATAACTGCTGTCCATCTTTGTACCAGTAATGTACAACTGGAGGTGAGGGAAAGTCTGAATAGTACAGCTCAGTTGAGCTGAAAACAGAATCCTCTTGTATTGTTATTATTGAGTTTGAAATAGTTATGACAGGAGTTGCTGAAAAAACAGATAACAAAATTTTACTGTTACTATAAAAAATTACCATCACCCTTAAAATGTGAAATATTTGCAATAGTCCATTTGATATGTATATCAATAATAAAAATGAAATGCACTGAAGTGCTTAACCTCGCTGCGCCAGAGACCTCCTCAAGTGACGTTTCTCACGTGATGCGCAAAATGATTATTGATGACTCAGCATTTCTCTTCAGTCGGTCAAAGGAAAAATCTTTGCCTTAGTGCGTCTACTGTCTGGTACTTTTGCGCTCTAATTGACAAAAGGTCCAATACTTTCCAACTTCTTAGTAAAAGTTAGTGATCTCCAATGACAGCTATAGTGATAGTATTTTTAGTTTGATAACTGCCAAAAATTAGTAAAACTGTCATAACTTTCCAAAAAAGTATTTTTGCAAACATTCTCACTTTAAAAAGTTGGAAAAACGTCATAAGCTGTATCCAGGTGGTTTTTATTGAATTCTTGAGTCTTCACTGAAAGCTGCACTTTTTTCAAAGGTTTTTCAGACTTTTAAAGCTTTTTGTTCGTTTGACGCTCCTTTTAGCAGTATTCTTAAGAAGTACAGAAGTTTTTGCTACCGTTCACTATAGTTTGGTGGCTACCAGTGCCGTGTTTGCCGAGGTAAAGCAGTTCAAATCCACTTGTCCGGGTAACAGACACACCACTGACAGACTACAGTAACCTGGCTGTGTGCCCATGCACACTGAGGTTAATGATGAAACTTTACTTAATGGTTGTGTCAAACATTATACACTAATTATTTGTTATAGATAGAAGGAGTGTTCATTGGTCATAGCTTTGTTTTATGTATTATCATACCTTAATACATACTAGCTATGACAGGAAATCTATATTGGGACATTAAAGTATGCTATAGTTTATTACTTCTGCAATTTATCAATTATAATAGAGATATTCACTTACAGCAATATTCCAAGTACAAATTCCTGTGATTGACATGATCATTATTAGCTCTACAGTTATAAGTACCACCAACACTAGGTGATGATGCATTGACCTCTAATATACTGGTAGTAATAGCTTTCACACTATCAGTAGTAGAACAGTAATACAAGTCAATGGAATGTTATCGTGTTGGAAGGTAATGATAGGTTCAGGCAGTCCTCGTATATGACAGATCAATTGAGAGATAGATCCTTCTAGAAGACATGGAACAACTGAAGTAAAGGGAAATGATCTCACAGGAACTAAGAAAGAAAAAGATATCTGACTTATGATTTGAAGAAAGATGAAATGATGTGAGTTTAAACTTTAACCCAATGTTCACAACACTCTCATTAATAAAATATATACCTGTTAGAAGTACATACCACTTAGGACTCAAAGTAAGGTCCTGTTCTAATATCATTAATTGCTGCAAAATAGATTCCTGTAATGTCCAATGTAACCATTATGTATTGTTAGTGTTATTAAAGAAATAAAATTAATGAAAACCAGGATTATGTAATTAAAGCAATCCATTCATTCATCTATCTATCTGTTCATTAACACACACCTGATATACATCATTAGACATATTTATTAAAACAAGATTAGACATTTTAAATCGATCGTTATCTTCTAAATCTAATTCCATTGTCACATTATTGAGGTTAGTGAAACATCCATTGACTGTAGGGAGTGAATCAGACTGAAAAGTTAAGTTGAGAGTGACATTAGTCCCAGGAGGTACAATGGTACGATTACCAGAGTATATGACACCATCAGATACTAAGGAGAAGGCTTGAGAGGCAATTAAATATATAATGAATGGAATAATATGAGTTAATTAAGAATAGATATAAAAATGTAGGTTATCAAATGTAGATTCTTTGACCATATAATATATGAGCTAGGATATATCTATAATTATATATGTATAGATCTTGATGCATATAAACTAGCTAGTCTGATTAAATGTCTCACCAACACTTTTATTTAGTAAAGATATGCTGAGAACACTAACACAACAAAGACTAGTGACTGGGCCTTCATATTTCAATAGGTCTAGAGAATCAACAACACTTGGCAATAACGATGATCGTAATACGAAGCGGAAGTATGACGTCATTCTATTCGAAAATATATATAATATACATACGCAATACAGTATTACAAACAGAATGCTATAGTATGTCACGCCCTTTCCCACTCTCAATTCCTTTGCTTATTTGAGAAAATTATATCGCGTATTAGCAGTGGAAAAACTGAAATGAAAAATTCCAATTTCTAAATGATCCCTGTGAGTACCAGTCTATATAAATGCTACGGGAGCTGTAACTTATCATTAACTGCTAGGACTGATAGTCATGTATTAATAGTATAATTTATCAACATAAAGTATCATAATAATGTGACTTGATTTGCAACAAGTGACCACTTCTGCAAAAAATTGTGGCCAAATTTATGAAAAGGGACCACTGTTAAAATATCTCAAAAAAAAAAAGAATTTTGTAAACATATAGTTGTTATGTATACACAGCAATTGTATGTATATGAAACTGTTTTAGAGTGTTTTTTAACAGTAGTCCTTTTTCACAATTCAGTCATAATGTTTTGACAGAAGTGGTCCCTTATTGCAATTCATGATCAGGTCATATATACATATATATATATATATATATATATATATATATATATATATATATATATATATATATATATATATATATATATATATATATATATATATATATATATATATAATGGTTGAGTCACAGAATTTCTTCTTAAGCTTTGCACACAGCTGCCAGTACTTTTAGGTTAATGCCAATCACCAGATTGTAAGTTATTGGTCACTCAAGTATTCTTATTCTGACATGAAATCAACATTCTAAATATACAGAAGCTTCAGACGGACATTCCAATTCCTATTTCCAATTTCATTAAATAGTCTCCATTAAAAAAGGTGGATCAGTAGATGTGATGTCCACTAATAACACTTCAATAACTATATAACTATTACCTGTGATACAAAGTCATAATATATATATAGGTACCATATACTATTTATGCAAGGAACAATGTTTGAAAAGTATGCAAACTACTTCTTCAATGAGAACTCAGAATTTATAATTGGAAATTAGAAATGTCAATAAGTAAATGGGTGACAGTACCAGACTAATCACAGTCAGCATTGCTACATTGCACCAAGCACTCTAAAACAACACCAATGTTAGCATTGACATAAAGAAAATCTGTCAGTGAGATAGGTGAAGTAATGTACTATAGAGAGTAAAGTAATTATAATATTCAATATTATACTTTAGTTTATAACCTGACTTTCAGTTGGTCCATATCCCAGTATATTACTAGCTTGTATTTGTATAGTATAAGTAGAAACCCAATGTAGCTCCAGTGATAGTAGTGGTAGTAGTAGGAGCAAGTACAATACTGACAGTATCATTGTGAATTATTTCATACTATATCACATCAGGGAAAGGAAAAGATGAGATAGGTAGTTAGCTGTGTGTGTGGGTGTTGTTAACATTTGAGGAGGAGTCAAATGCTTAGAGGGTATTAGTAATTATTTTAAATATGGCTTATGTAAATCTGAATTACTATCTAAATTAAAGCAAACCACTGTTACTCAGAGGTCCACCCCTCTAGTCTGTTACTGATAGTAAGAGATATAGATGTTGTGAGTTTTTTCCATGTCTAAGATTTTGTCTTGTCATATCAGCGTATATCATTGTGGTGAAACGTGTCAGATAGTACAGTGGCAGCCAATGATACCAGTGTAAAAATGATTATTTTGATTTAACCAAATATGGCTTATACGAACATGTTACATTTTTTTATTGACTTTTGAATTTAATCATATATTTCTACATGTATAGTGTTTTAAGTTTAATATAAACTCTGAATATAATGATTATTTTATTATGACAATATTATTTTGATTATAGTATGTGATAATGAGCACAAAGTTTTAAATTATATAACATTAGGTTATAAATACCAGAATAGACTTAACTATATGTCATTTTGTTTATTAATGATATTAGGAATTGTTGAGATCAGTGTTATCAATAAATAATACATTGATGTAATAATTATATCTATCTATATACATTTCAAAGCTAACAATGAAAATGAAAGTATTATTAAATATAAAGACAACAAAAACTTTATTAAGTAAAACAATTATTGAATGGAATGTTATTACTCTCCTCCAGTAAACAATACACTAACTAAGTAAACAAAATTATTTAACATAAATTTTGTTATTATGTCTTTTAGTAAATAATACATTAACTTAATATGATCTACTAAACAGGTGTATTATACATTAGCTTAGTAGCATTATTTGTCAAAACAAATAACAAAATAAAAAAGTGATTAACAGTATATATATATTTGTTGATGTTTGTTTACTTTATTCAATTATTTTTATATTTAAATCAGTCTTTAGATTATCAGTGCTGACCAACAAGACCTAAGCTTGGTTATAGTATTAAGAGGTACTGAAGTAATAACACCTGGAGTTTGTACTTCTTCCTACATATCCTGTTCAAACTGGTTTGACTGGTTCTTTTTTTGTCAGACCAACTCTTTTATTATACACACAAACAAACATTAATGTTAGTACTAGTGTTAATATTGATGAGAATATAGCTGTTAGGAGAAATGTAACTGTTACTGCTATAGTAGTTGAGAAGGAACAGGACATTTCTATTACTTGATATAGAAATTATTAGTACTTAAGAAAGACCGACATTCAAAGTTATATATACCTGTTGGACTTGATATAGTATTGAGAGAAACACTAACTAGTTCAACTAACAGGACAAGAAAGAGAAAATAGAGGTGTGGAAAACAAAAATACAATACTATATTCATTGTACTAATACATGACAATATCATAAGTATCTGTAAATGCTTAGCAAACATATTTAATTTGTTAATATAAACAAATCATTTTAACAGTGACATATTGAGAGCAGCAAAAGAAATATATTACTTTGCATATATTAATTACCAGTTATAACAATTAAGATACACATATTTTAATCATTTACATATTTTAATCATTTATGGAATTAATAGCAAAATTATATCAAACTTTATAACAATTGCGTTACAAACCTTTTTCCTGAAAATTACAACACGTCATTTATTCATCCTATTAGATAGACACTGTATATTTCCCCACTATATATACAATGGATTTTTAATTATTATAAAAATCTAAATTGCTATAACTACTAATATGTACTGATAAGTATGCAATGTAGTAATCTACTGAACTTTATTTAAGTGTAATATAATGAAAACATTTATAATAGAAATATATCTACAATTTGCTTTGCTTGTTATCATAATTTTACACATAACAGTGATGAAAGGAAAATCTACCAGAACTGTAGCCAATCGTCACATATTGGTTGGAAAATTTTCCTTGTTTAACTAAACAATTTGTCTTATGAGGTTTAAATGAACTAAAAATAAGGAAATATATAAAAACCTAAAACTTCACACAATAATCAGAAATATAAATTAAATTTATAAACAAACCATTCACTATAACTTGTTTTGATAAAACATTATTAGTCACAGAATCATCAACATATCATGTTATGTTAAGAAAATTAAAACAATCTATTAAGTATAATAAACACAGACTTGTTGACCATTATTCATTGTCCTACATGTCCATAAGCTGGATTAGTAGTAAGAGGTACTGGACGTCTAGTACTATCTGAGTTACATACCTCTTCATAAACAACTTGTTCAACTGGTTTGACTACTACTTTTTTTTTGTCAGCCCACTTCTTTTGATGTACACATAAACAAACAATAATGTTAGTACTAGTGTTAATATTGATGAGAATATTGCTGCGTGAAAAATGTAATTGTAACAGCTGCAGCTGTTGATAATGAACTAGAATATATCTTAGAAATAGACTGTCAATACAGGTTATATTAATCTAAATATATACCTCGGACATGACATGTTGGTGATATAGTAATAACAAAATCACTGATTAGAATACCTATTAGGTAAATCAATAGTTGATGGGGGACTATAGTATAGGCTATATCTTACTTCTTCCAGGCATGTATGATGTAATAGAAGTGGTGGAATATTTGTTGGAATAACTAAAAGATTACATCATATATTTATATTCAAATTGGCTACGCAATAAAGTCATAGACTTCACAATATGTAAAACTGACATTTAGAAACCAAAGAGTTGATCAGACCTTTCAAATGATAATACTTGGTAGATATGTGTGTTGGTTTGTTTTCTCTAATTTGACACACTTTCTAAATGATACACTCTATATTATTATCAAATTTCCCCAATCACGTCTTATATCATTGTATCTATAATAATCTGAGTATAGTTCTTGTATGCTGAACAAAATTTGCCATTGATCTAGGAATGGTTACAAATTTCTTGTTGAAAGGAGCACACTAGCATATGTCTTAGCTTAAAGAGCTATATGTATCAACTTCATATGAAACTGGAATGTGCAAGCAAAATTTTATTACTATTTAGATAAATGTAGGTGTAGTTATAGTTGTAGTTAAACTGTGTAATATTAAGAAGTTGTTCTAAACTTCATGAACACAACTTCTACAATTATTATATAAATTATGTTTACCTGCTATTATTGATGTAGCGTTGGATCCATAACCAAATGCTACTAGCTTCTAATGTATAGAATAGGTTGAGTTCACTATAGCTTTATTGATGTTGAGGGTAGTGGTAGGAGCAAGTATAGTACTAGTTACATATATAATGTTAGGAACATTATGAATTACTCTGTATGTGTTACATTAGGACAAGGAGACACTGAATGCTAAAAAACCCCCCCCCCCAAGAAACAATAGGAAATCAATTCATAGTCAAAGTTTCTAATGATCTTACCATCCATGTCACTGTTATGTTGGCTGTCGTTGTTAATTTGTGACAAATCTTCAGGTAAGTTAACTGTTGCCTTTTAGTCCTGTGACCTTGATTTGGTATTGGACCATTACTCTGAGGTTCCACTCCTGTTAGCTCCATGCATACTACTGCATACCGTGTAACTATAATGTACTCTTCTAGTCTGTTGACTATAGTCAAGAAAAGTAGATGGTGTAGTAAAAATCTCTTGTTGGTGGTGTTCTGGTTAGTGGACAGTAACAATATAGCAATCAGACATTGTTCTGAAGATGATGACCAGGAGATATTAACTGATGTAGAACTAATAGCAACGCAAGACAGTGAACTAGGAATGGTAGTGGAGGGCTGTGATAAAACATATATTATATTTGTAGTACTATTTTCCTTTATTACCCTTCTAACTCAATAGTACATTCTTACTATTAGTATTGCTATTACCATCAGCCAGATCAGTACATTTAACAGTCACCCACTGTTGTTTAAACCTCAACATTAGCAGTAAAGTTGAGACTGAAGGAGTTACTACCAGTTTTATTGGCAGTAAAAGACTGGCACCAACTTGTTTAAGTGATTCCTATAGCATCAGCTGCACCAAATGATGTGTCTTCAGTAAAGCTACCAGTAACATCCATCGTGCTTGTTCACTAGTTATCACACAGTGATATTTAGGTTAACATACCTAGGTCAAAATGTTGTACAGTTATAAGTCACCACCTGAGAGTGAACTGGAATGTAATGAGATAAAATGTTACTATATCTTGGATTCATAATAACTTGAACAAAGAAAAAGATGGGGCTTAATAATATGACCAGATATGCTGACATTTCAATTTAAAAATAAACCACTCCCCTAAACATACGTATAATGATTTCCTGAGTCATATACAATCTAGAATGAAGTAATAAACACTATTTTTCTAATATGAAAAGTATCATGTATATTTTGTCTGTTGATGGTATTAAATAATTGAGGAAGGATAGAACTCTATCCCACTTACATATGATAGTAAAGTCATGCTTAGTAGATGCAATTGAACTATTAGTAACACATTGATAATATCCCTCAAGTCCAAACTGGAATTTGACAACGTTATAGGTGAGTGTTCTAGAATTATTTGTAGCCATTGTTAAAGGAGGATCTGATGTGATGTTAACTAAAGCCATCATGTATGGAGTGGATGCCTTCGCTTCACAAGTGATACTGAATGTACTACCATTCATTTGAAGGACAGGACTAGCAGCAGAAAGAGGGTTTAGTAAGGGTAAAACTTAAAGAGCTATTGTTTTTTAGTGCATTTACACCAGGTTGTTGTACACTGCTATAGTAACATCTGTAGTACCACCATCACTGGCATCAACATAGTTAGTACATGTGTCAGGGTCTCCTCAAAAAACTTATATTACTTGTTTCCACTAATAAAAACAATTGGTTCATACCCTGTAAACAAATGTATTTGCCCAGAGTCTCCAGGGGCATGAGTACATGTCATGTACAGTAACATTAGTGCCGAATGTTGCTGGTTTTCTCTACAATATCACCTGAACATGTTTTGACTCTCTCAACAACTAAAGGAATAAAAAGAAAAAATATTTGTATAGAAAGTTTACATGTAATGTCATTATACTCACCATTAATAGCACAACAAAATAAAATGTAAAAAAGTACTGCAACTGCACCAACAACATCATGAACTGGAAGACCAAATACAAACAGTAATATGATAGTTTGCTATATATAGCGTCAAGTTTGTGATTGGTCTATTTCAATTCTTTCAATACTTCTAGTACCCAGTAGGTATTTCGGATAAAGATCTGTAGATAAGTTGGCTTATTCTTTTTTTGTCTGTGCCTGAGTTGTAGTCAATTGTTATTTTAGTTTTCGTATAAACTTACTATTATTTTAATTCATTATCAAATAGTGGTGACCTCATAATGACATCATTGTACATGTGGTGGAGTGAAAAAAATGTTCCAATGAATACAGCAGAACATATATTAAGCAACACAAACTGCTGTCATATTATTGTAATAATGTAAACGTTAAACTAAATTAATCAACAATTTTTCATAACAAATAAAAAACATGTTGGGACAGTAATTTCCTTTCAAACAACAAAGTCATCTTGTTATAAAGGATGGTTCATATTGTAAGGTCAGCTTTGTTCATCAGTCAGTCTCAAATTCATCATACAATTGGTCCTGGAGGCTCCTTTTTCTGTATAATGCTTCTTTTGTGATTCATTTGATTTGCTATATCCTTTATCATTATACTATATGTTATTATAAAACTAATAACCATAAAGATACTGGTTTTTAAAATGAGCCCTTCAATATTAAAACTAACTAGTTAATAATTCCCCTCCCATTAAAAGAATTATATCGCATGTGCTTGATAAACTACTATAATAAGTATCATTAACTGAATAATATCACACTACAAATATACTGGAGCTGAGCATTGATGAATTTGCAGCTGTTGAAACAAAATTTTTGTTTAACAAAACACATGAACATACTTAATCATACAGTTCAATATTGTTAATGATCAATTCTAGTTCTCTATTTTGTTATTGTATTTGTCAAACAAGCCACATTCCATATTTGTATCAGTTAATACAGCTGGAAGTGATATAGATCAGTTAAGATAACATTAATATCATCTCTTGTAACACATCTTGTTGTCATTGAATGTTGAGTGTGAATGTGGTTTGAGCATAAAAAAAACACTAAATTTAGCATACGACATAAACAAAAGTTGTCAGGAGTGATATAATTATCACTTGTTTCTGATAAACAGAAGTCAATTAAATTAAATTAAAAACAAATAATATTTAGATACAAAATAACAAGGATATATGTTTGAAGGAGATGGTGTCATGGAGACAGTGGTACAAAGGGAAGTACCAATTAAAACAACTAGAGACATAAAATATGTAAGTACAAAAACTCTTTTTCTGATGTCAACTACTTATCTATCCCAGTCAATGTAGTTGGTCCATATTCCCAGTATATTACTAGCATTTTTTTCTATAGTATAAGTAGAACCCATATAGCTCCAGTGATAGTAGCAGTAGGAGAGGAGCATGTTACAATATTGACAGTATCATTGTTAGAGACATAGCGAATAATTTTGTATTATATCACATCAGACAAGGAAAGATGAGGTAGTTCGTTAGTTGTGGAAGACAAACATAAAGAAGTGTATTGACCATAAATCTTATTTAGTCTTTACATGATTGAGGAGGAGTCGATGCTATATGAGGTATTAGTATGATTATTAAAATAGTGCTAATATAAATCTGAATTACTATCTAAATTAAAGCTACAAAATGTTACTCCACTCCTCTAAACTGTTACTGACAGTAAAGAAAAATAGATGTTTTTGTGATTTCCATGTCTAACATTTTGTCCTGAAATAGTAGCTGGATAATGATTATATATTGACCAATAATATTTTTGATTATACTATCTGATTAATGAGCACAAAGTTTTTAATTATGTGAATATAATGTTATGAATACCAGAGTAGATCCTACTATATGGCCATTTGTCTATTAATGGATTAAGGACGTTTTTAAAACAGTGCTGTCCAATAATACATGATATAATAACTCTATCGATATACTTTCAAGCTGGACAATGAAAATGAAGTGATATTATGTATAAACACAACAAACACTTTATTAAATAAACAAATTATTTGACATGGAATGTTATACTCTCCTCTAGGAACAATATACTAACTAAGTAAGCAAAATTTATTTGACATAAATTTGGTTATTATTGTCCCTTTGTACATAATACATTAACTTAGTAAGATCTACTAAACTAGTGTGTTATACATTAACTTAGTACCATTATTGTTAACACAAATGAGAAAATATAGAATGATTAACAATGTACAAATGTATATGTTTGTTAATGCTTTTGTTTATTTTATTAAAACCAAAAAAAATGATTTTTTACATTTAAATTAGTCCTTTAGATTATCAGTGCTACCAACAAGTCCATAACCTGGGTTAGTATTAAGAAGGCACTGGAGTATATAACACCCTGAGTTTGTACCTTTCAAAAAAATACACATCCTGGTCAACTGTTTTGATTGGTTTTTTTTCTTGTTAGACCAATCTCTTTTTTATACACACAAACCAAGCATTATTGTCAATACTAAGTTAATATTGATGAGAATGTTATAGCTGTCAGCTGAGAAATGTAACTGTACTGCTATAGTAATTTGAGAAGGAACATCTATTCATTGGTAAAGAAATATATTAGTACTTAAGGAAGACACATTCAGTTAGTCATATATACCTGTTGGACTTGATATAGTATTGAGAGAAAACATCAACTAGTTCAACTAACAGGACAAGAAAAGCGAAAATAGAGGTGTGGAAAACAAAAATGATAACTAATGACGCTATGCTTATTATCTACCTAATTATAGTTGGTTTTAACTAAACTGAAAAAAAAACATTTACACTTTTTTTTTACTTACCTCCTTGTGAACTTAATATAATTAGAGAGAGACGATCAACATTGATAGTATTATTGTTATGGAGGGACATTATGATCTATTATATCACATCAGGATGATATGGAGAGGATAGGAGGATTAGTTATGTCAATGGAGAACACATACTATATATACATACTACAACATTATACAATACTTATCATATTATCCACGCACTAATATATGAAAATTATAATATTTATCTTGTACATGCTTAGCGACGTTTTTTAATTGTTAATATTACCAAATCATTTTAACAATGACATAATGAGCTTGAAGAGTGCAGCTAAGAAATATTACCAGCATATATTAATTACCAGCTATAACAATTAAGATACATATATTTTAAACTATTTATGGCCATAATAACAAATTATATCAATATTTATAACAGTTGTGTTACAAATATAATATTTTTATGTATATTGTAACATGTCATTATTTATTCATTTACATACGCACTGTTTTATTTTCCCACTATATACACAATGATTTTTTAAAATATAAAATATCTAAATTGTTATAGCAACCAATATATACTGATAAGTAGTTTTTAGGGCTTTAGAATTACATTACAAACAATTTCACAAAATAATCAAAAGTGTAATTTTAAACTTAAAAAACTCTTGTCTAAAATTATTTTTGATAAACAATATTAGTCACTGAATTGTTGATATGTGTTATGATAACACAATCCATTAAGTATAGAAAACACAGACTTGTTGACACTATTCCATTGTTCTACTAGGTCCATAAGCTGATTAGTAGTAGAGGTACTGGACTAGTACACTCTGACTTATGTACTTTGTCATACTCAACCTGTTCAACTGGTTTGACCTACTTCTTTCTTGTCAAATCCATTTTTCTTTTTGATATATACATAAACAAACAGTATGTTATTACTAGTGTGAATATTGATGAGGAATATAGCTTCAAGAAAATTAATTGTAACAGGTGCAGCTGTGATAATGGAACTAGAAATATCTATAGAAATAAAAACTGTCAGTACATGTTATAATACTTAATATATACCCCTCCAGACATGACAGTGTTGGTGATATAGTAATTAAGCATGTATTGATAAATTACTCAAATCATTAGCTCCAATAATACCACACACTAAAAAATGCTGAAGCCATTAGGTTAACCAAGTTATGTTTTTGCGACATTCAGTTCAACATTTGATATGTCTTTCATTCCATATAGAATATGGTAGATCCCTCACAATAACCTAATTATATGCTTATCACACATAGCTATGATTAGAATAATCAAGTCTGTTTTATATTATTGTGTTTCAAGTGCATTTGCTGTCATAATTTATAATCAATAATTAATTTTCATTATACACAATTTGACTTACATGCTGTGACATTCATTATTGAGATTTGGTGTATTTGCAGCTGCCAGAAACAAAGATAATACATTTATATCAGACAGTTTCAATATTATTTAGTCAAATAACACCATCCATATTGTACTAGTTGGAAGTGAGAAATAGGTATTTCAGCAACATAGATCATTGAGATACGTTAATATAGCCTTTGTTGTCACTGTGTGATGAGTGTGAGCTGGCATAGCTGGAAACTCCTTACGTATAATTAATTAATGGAGTAATTACATTTAGATAGTATTGAATCATAATTTTAATAACATTATTATCTTTTATCACGCACTGTAAATATATGCCACCAGATCTACTAAATAAATGACATTATAACAGTATTATATGAAAAGAACAACATTCCTGGAGTATGATTGCTTTTTCCTATAATTGTTTAACTTCAGTATTGAGATTATCATCTCATAAGAAGGATTGTTCCTCATTGTAACATCTCTTTGGGCCGCGGCATGTCCAAAATTCATCATCATTTGTGGAGGCTGCATGTCTACACGATTATCTTCTCGTTAATTGATGGTATTTTCGTGTGGTTCTATAAAAAGGGAGTATACTGACAACAGTTAGATACTTGTTATAACAACAGTCCAGTAATAAAGGGTTATAATCACTGATATGACGATGATTAATGTAGCAAGCTCTATTTGAAGTAGAAAACTAGCAGGTAATTGACACTATAGTACCTATATTTAGAAATAACATTTGTTTCACATCATTAGTTTTAAACAATTTTACTAATTACCACCAAAATTGTATTTACATATCAATTTGTATAATCAAATAAATAAATATATTACAAAACATCATTGTATACTTACATTATAGACATAAGTTTTTATTACACCGTCACTATATGTTCCTGGCATTATTATTTGGCTATTATAAACTCATTTAATGAGACACTACCATCTACATAACAATTCTGACTGATCTATTTTCATAAACATGTATACTATAATATCTTAGTGTAAATACTTTTACAGCATTCAGTTATACACAACTAGTACTCCTTCAGATAAAAAATTACTTGTTGAAAATATCGAGTTATTTAGACTTCCTGCATTGAATGTTATCGATGCATTTGCAGTTGCTGGGATAATAGTGTTATTAACAAAACACATATAGACTCCTTGATCTGATTGATCAATATTGTATATAATCAATTTTAGGTTCATCATTTTCAAATCGATATCATACTTTCTATTGTCAAATAACTGCTGTCCACTGCTGTACAACTGGAGGTGAAGGAAAAAGTCTGAATAGTACAGCTCAGTTGAGCTGGAAACAGAATCCTCTCGGTATTGTTAGTTATTGAGTTTGAAATAGTTATGAACAGGAGTTGCGGAAAAAACAGATAACAAAATTTTACTGTTACTGAAAATTACCATCACCCTTAAATGTGAAATATTTGCAATAGTCCATTTGATATGTATATCAATAATAAAATGAAAGTGCTTAACCTCGCTGCGGCTTATCCAGAGACCTGACGTTACTCACGTGATGCGCAAAATGATTATTGATGACTCAGCATTTCTCTTCAATCAAAGGGAAAAAAAGCTTTGCTTTTTAGTTGCGTCTACTGGGTACTTGCGCTCTAATTGACAAAGGTCCAATTCTTAGTAAAAGTTAGTGATTCTCCATGACAGCTATAGTGATAATTTTTTAATTTGCGCTCAGTGATAACTGCCAAAAATTAGTAAAACTGGCATAACTTTCCAAAAAAGTATTTTTGCAAACATTCTCACTTTAAAAAGTTGGAAAATGTTCATAAGCTGTATCCAGGTGGTTTTTATTGAATTCTTGAGTCTTCACTGAAAGCTGTGCTTTTTTTTTCAAAGGGTTTTCAGACTTTTAAAGCTTTTGTTTCGTTTGACAACCTCCTTTTGGCAGTATTCTTAAGAAGTACAGAAGATTTTTGCTACCGTTCACTATAGTTTGGTGGCTACCAGTGCCGTGTTTGCCGAGTTAAGCAGTTCAAATCCACTTGCCCGGGTAACAGACACACCATGACAGACTACAGTAACCCTGGCTGTGTGGCCCCATGCACACCGAAGGTTAATGATGAAACTTTATACTTAATGGTTGTGTCCAACATTATACACTACATTATTTGTTATAGATAGAGGGAGTGTTCCTTGGTCATAGCTTTGTTTTTGGTATTATCATACCTTAATACATACTAGCTAGACAGGAAAATCTATATTAGGACATTAAAGTATGCTATAGTTTATTACTTCTGCAATTTATCAACTATAACAGAGATATTCACTTACAGTCAATATTCCAAGTACAAATTCCTGTGATTGACATGATCATTATTATAGCTCTACAGTTATAAGTACCACCAACACTGGTGAGGATGCATTGACCTCTAATATACTGGTAGTAATAGCTTTAAACACTATTAGTTGTAGAACAGTTAATACAAGTTAATGGAATGGTATTGTGTTGGAAGGTAATGATAGGTTCAGTGCAGTCCTCGTATATGACAGATCAATTGGAGATAGATCCTTCTAAAAAGACATGGAACAACTGAAGTAAAGGAAATGATCTCCACAGGAACTAAGAAAGAAAAAGATTTGACTTATGATTTGAAGAAAAGATGAAATGTATGTGAGTTTAAACTTTAACCCAAATGTTCAGCAACACTGTCTTAATGAAATATATACCTGTTAAAGTACATACTATTTACACTTAGGACTCAAAGTAAGTCCTGTTCTAATATCATTAATGTTGCAAAATAGATTCCTGTAATGTCCAATGTAACATTATGTAATTGTTAGTGTTATCTAAAGAAATAAAATTAATGAAAACCAGGATTATGTAATTTAAAGCTGTTCATCTTTCTATCTGTTCATTACACCTACCTGAGATACATCATTAACATGTTTATTAAAACAAGATTAAATCGATCGTTATTATCTTCTAATCTAATTCCATGTCACATTATTGAGGGTTAGTGAACATCCATTTGACTGTAGGGAGTGGAATCAGACTGAAAAGTTAAGTTGAGAGTGACATTAGTATCCCAGGAGGTACAATTTGTACGGGATGTCTACCATAGTAATGCACCATCAGATACTAAGGAGAAGGCTGTGAGGGCAATTAAATATATTGGGGGGAGATGAATGGAATAAATATGAGTTAATTAAGAATAGATACAAAAATGTAGGTTATCAAATGTAGATTCTTTGACCATATAACTAGTGAGAGCTAGGATATATCAATTATAATATTATACTAGATCTTGATGGGCATATAAACTAGGCTAGTCTCAGTTAAATGTCTCCACCAACATTTTTATTAGAAAGATATGCTGAAACTACTAGCCACAACAAAGACTAGTGACTCGGGCCTTCATATTTCCATAGGTCTAGAGAATCAACAACACTCGATGATCGTAAAATACGAAAGCGGAAGTATGATTCCTATTCGAAAATATATTATTATACATTTCAATACAGTATTATAAAGCTATAGTATGTCACGCCCTTTCCAACTCTCTCCAATTTGCCTCTTGCTTATTTGAAAAATTATATCGCGTATTAGCATTGGGGAAACTGAAATGAAAAATTCCAATTTCTAAATGATCCCTGTGGGTACCAGTCTATGATAAATGCTACGGGAGCTGTAACTTATCATTAACTTGCTAGTCGACTGATAGTCATGTATTAATAGTATAATTTATCAACATAAAGTATCTAATAATGTGACTGATTTGCAACAAGTGACCATTCTGGCAAAACATTTGTGGCCAGATTTATGAAAAGGGACCACTGTTAAAACAGCTCAAAAAAAAAGAATTTTGTATACATATAGTTGTTTATGTTTAACAGCAATTGTATGTATATGAAATTGTTTTTAGATGGGCTTAACAGTGGTTTCTTTTCACATTTCAGGTCATAATGTTTTTGACGACGTGGTCCGCCTTATTGCAATTAAGTCCATATATACATATAAATATTACATACATATATATATATTAATATATATATATATATATATATATATATATATATATATATAATATATATATATATATTAACATAGAACAAATTAAGGCAAAAGAACAGGGCCTCTCGCTGTGTGTTGCTGTTACGCCGAGTTTTACGCGTTATGCGATCATCAGACAGTGCTTGGATAGCTACTCTTTTTTACAGGTTGTTATATAGTATCGAGGTGTTAACTATGTCCTGTCCCTAGAGAAATGTGCTAAATGTACTTGTTTTCGTGTCGGCATATTTGAGACGAGTCTCGGGATCTTTTGTTCAGGGTTGTGGTTTTTCGGTCCGGCGTTAACGATAGAGAGCTTTTTCGCGCTAGGCAAAGGTTGCATCGCTTTGTTGTGTTGGATTATGCCTGTGCCCTTCGGTTATTGACCAGGTGGATTTTGAATCCCTCACCTTCATGCCGTAAAAAAAGACCTCTGCCCACAAGTACTATTGAGAGAGCAAAAAAAGAAATATATTACTTGCATATATTAATTACTGGCCAAAAAAAAAAAAAAAACAAAAAAAAAAAAAACGTTATAACATTAAGATACACATATTTTAAACCATTTACATATTTGAATCATTTATGGATAATATTCAAATTATATCAACTTTAACCATTCGTTATACAAACTAAATTTTTTCCTGCATAAATTACAACACGTCGATTTATTCCTCCCATTAAATAGACACTGTATATTTCCCACATATAGTACAATGGATTTTTAATTATTATAAAAATCTAAATTGTTATAACTACTAATATATACTGATGAAATATGGAATATAGTAATCTACTGAACTTGGTATTTAATTAATGTAAACATATGAAACATTTTAAAATAAAATTATATCTACAAGTTCTTGGCTTTGCTGTATCATAATTTTACCCATAACAGTGAGAAAGGAAATCTACGCAGAACTGTAGCCCAAAGTCACATATTGGTTGGAAAATTTTCCCTTGTGTTACCTAACAATTTGTCTTATGAGGTTTAAAGAACTAAAAAATAAGTCAAATATTAAAAACTAAACTTCACAAAAAATCATAAATATAAATTAAATTTATTAAAAAACCATTCCCTATAACTTGTTTTGATAAACCATTATTAGTCCAAAAATCTCAACATGATCAGGTTTAGGTTAAGAAAATTAACAATCTATTAAGTATAATAAACACAGACTTGTTGACATTATTCATTGGGCCTACAACATGTCTCATAAGCTTATTAGTAGTAAAGGTATCTGGACGCTTCGTACGATCTTGGTTACATACATCTTCCTAAACAACTTGTTCAACTTTTTGCCTACTCGTTTTTTTGTCACCCACTTCTTTTGATGTACACATAAACAAACAGTAATTTTATTACTAGTGTTAATATTGATATGAAAGATTGCTGGCGTGAAAAATTAATTGTAACAGCTGGCAGCTGTTTATAATGAACTAGAAAATATCTATAGAAATCGACTGTCAATACAGGGTATATTGAATCTAAATATATACCTCCAGGACATGACAGTGTTTGGTGATATAGTAATAACAGAATCACTGATTAGCCTACCTATTAAGTAAATCAATAGTTGATGGGGGCTATAGTATAGGCTATAACTTACTTCTTCCAGGCATTTTTGATGTAATAGAAAGGGTAGAATATTTGTTGGAATAACTAAAAGATTTACAGATATATTTATATTCAAATTTGCTAAGCAATAAGTCCAATACTTCACAATATGTAAACTGACTGTTCGAAACCAAAGGTTTATCAACCTTTCAAAATGATAATACTTGGGAGATTATTTTGTTTGGTTTGTTTTCCCCTAATTGACACACTTTCCTAAATGATTACACTCTATATTATTATAAATTTCTCCCATCACGCTCTTATATCATTGGGTAGCTATAATCATCTGTAGATATAGTTCGTGTATGCTAAACAACAGATTTGCCATTGATCGAGGAAGGTTCAAAATAATTTCGTACCATTTTTGTTGAAAGAGCACATTGTTTGAGTTAGCATATGCCTTTACTTAAAAGAGCTATATGGCATCAACTTCATATGAACTGTAATGCTTAAGCATAATGTTTAATTACTATTTATACAGATGTAGGTGTAGGAGTAGTTGTAGTTAAACTGTGTAATATTAGTTGTTCTATAACTTCATGAACACCACGACCACTTTTTAACGAATATTTAGATTCCTAATGTTACCTGCTATTATTGAGTGCGGACCATAAC
>NW_024534304.1:0-24509 GCF_016097555.1 Gigantopelta aegis
ACAGTTTTAGATTTTTTGTTTCTCAAAAAATTTAATTTAAGTTTAATATTTAAGTATTAAATGAAGTCAAATCTAATGATTGATTTGTGTTCCTATAAATATTTCCAAACTCGTTCCAAGCACAACACTGTGCAGATAGAACATATGTAGAAGAAAAAAATAGCTGCTCATTGTATGAAGAAATTCCAAAATTTGATACAGTTATTACATTGAAAAGTTGGTGTCCCTCAAGTTTCCATTGCTAAAATTTGGCCATGGCAAGGGACTGTGGTAGGTGTTTTAACACAGCCTCTGTATACTCTCAGTGTAAAGGTGACATACCGATACTTAACGAGCATTGCTTTAATATGTATATCATTGGAATGCATTAGGTGTGGGCCAGTTTTTAGGGGAAAAAAGGGACTGCTAGGCCTCGGATTACAGTTTATCTTTCCCATTTGGTTGTCCAAAATCCGGAAGGTTCACCGCGCAAGTAGTCTGCTGTGTGACTGTGATTATTTCATGGCAGACAGCTATGAAGTGGCAACTGTTTGACTGAAAGTGACAGGGGATAGCCTGTAGTTTGTAAACATGTGTAACTTGTTGGGACATTGAAGAAACCCCTTTTTTGTGGTGGTAATTACGGCCCATGCAAAAGTAGTGCTTTTTTTGTAAAATGGGTGTACTCCGGCCTGGTTTAGAGGGTGTGTCTGTTTAAACCAATATGCTTGGGAGAAAGAGCTGGACAACAGGGGGTGTGTCCTTTTTCAGGGTATGTGTCCCCCATGCAGGCAAAGGTACAAACAAAAACTCACGGGCCTGCTGATATAAATTAAAAAATGTTATAGCCACTAAGGCTATATAGAAACATATAGCGAAATTAATTGTGGTCTGAGGCCTGATTATAGTTCACACATACACCGGTTAAATTGTCTTGGATTCTGATGACAGTATTTATAACCAGAGAGGTGAAATTACACAGAATGATTGTGCATACCACAAGGGAATATGAAAAACTAAGTTATTTATTTTCTAAATATTTTATTAAATTAAAAAAACATTTTTCTTTGAAGTTATTTAAAAATTAAAATTAAAATTTTCAACTGTTTAATGTCAGTATTCCGTCCAAAATAGCATAAGATGACCGATGATGCCTTACTACAGGTTGGCGCACGATTTTTAAACAGTTGTGAGCTAAAAATGTTGGTAACAAAAAGGAGCAAAAGTTGGGATTTTGGTTAGTCAATATTGAGATTTTAATTTTTTTTACATATGGAATTTTAATGAGTTTCTCAATTTTTGCAATTGGACAGAAGATCTAAATATAATGAATACCCACACTACTAAATGTAATTAAACACTTTAATAAAATGTATATACAGTTTTTAACAAGATTATATACTCTAATAATACATTTCACCTACATTTATGTAAAGTACACACTTCAGTCATTTTTCAAAAATGGTCTTTTATCCGTAGAAAATCTAATAGGCTAAAGTCTATGCGGTCTGAATGTATTTATTGTGTGTTCAGTAATCAGCAAGCCTGGTATACTTGTCAAGTTTATTGCAGAAAAATGTGCCAAAAAGTTTAGCATTTGGCCTTGTCAATACATATGGCAAGCCAATAATCCATAATGCAGATTCAGTGGTCATTACTACAAACACCATCCTTCCAATCAAGAAAGTACTACACTGAGGTATCCCAGACACTGGCACATGACTACACTTGTTAGCACGCCCCTATATCACTGGCAACGGAAACATATGGTGCAAGTAACCTCTTGGTAGGGATTTATATCAGCATTTTTTGGACTAAACATCTTCATTTTCACAAAGTGTCGTCACAAACAAAAAATATTATGGGGTATAACTACGTAATATCTGTAGGGCATATTCATATTAATAGGGCATTTATATGGCCTGTTTTTGCCTTTTACAAAGTGGGCTACCTGTACCTATACTGTAAATGAAGCAGCATAAGTTAATAATCAGCAGGTCAAATATTTGATATATGAGCCGGCCTATCATGTCTCATGGTCCCTGAATATGCGTTTGTGTAAAACATTCTGCTACAAATTGCCCCAATTTTGTGCCTTTCACCATTCACTATTGACACCACGCCTCCCTAATACACGTATCATGAATTCAGTCACTCATAGTCTTTTTTTTGACTAACGCCTCCCACTTATCCATATCTAAAATGCAAAATTTTACCAGTTTAGATTTTTTGTTTCTCAAAAATTTAAATTTAAGTTTAATATTTAATTAAAATGAAGTAAAATCTAATGATTGATTTTTTTTCCTTTAAATATTTCAAAATCTTTCCAAGACAACACTGTGCAGATAGAACCATAGTAGAAGAAAAAATAGCTGCTCATTGTATGAAGAAATTCCAAAATTTGATAAAGTTTATACATTTTGAAGTGGTCGTCCCTCAAGTTTCCATTGCACTAAAATTGGCCATGGCAAGGCACTGTGGTAGGTGTTTTAACACAGACCTCTGTATACTCTCAGTTTAAAGGTGACATAACGATACTTACCGAGCATTGCTTTAAATTGTACTATCATTGGAATGCATTAGTGTGGGCCAGTTTTTAGGGGGAAAAAATGGACTGATAGGCCTCAGATTACAGTTATCTTGCCCATGGTTGTCCAAAATCCGGAAGTTTCACCGGGGTGGCAAGTAGTCTGCTGTTGACTGTGATTATTTCATGGCAGACAGCTATGAAGTGGCAACTAGTTTGACTGAAAGTGACAGGCGGATAGCATGTAGTTTGTAAACATGTGTAACTTGTTGACATTGAAGACTTTGTGTGTGGTAATTCCGGCCCTATGCCAAAAGTAGGCTTTTTGTGTAAAATGGGTGTACTCCGGCTGGTTTAGAGGGTGTTGTCTGTTTAAAACCAATATGCTGGGGAGAAAGAGCTGGACAACAGGGTTGTCCTTTTTCAGGGTATGTGTCCCCATGCAGGCAAAGGTACATACAAAACTTCACGGGCCTGCTGATATTAATAAAAAGGTATAGCCACTACGGCTATATAGAAACATATAGCGAAATTAATTGTGGTATGAGGCCTGATATCGTTCACACATTACACCGGTTAAATGCTTGATTCTGATGAAAGTATTATAACCAGAGAGGTGAAATTACACAGACTGATTGTGCATACCCACAAGGAATATGAAAACTAATGGTTATTTATTTTCTAATATTTATTAAATTAAAAAAAACATTTTTTTTTGAATTTATTAAAAATTAAAATTAAAATTGTTCATATACTTCTTAAATTTCAGTATCCTCCAAAATAGCATAAGATGACCTCTGATGTTACTACAGGTTGTTGCAATATTTTTTTAACAGTGTTGAGCTAATAATTTGGTAAAAAAGAGCAAAGTTGGATTTTGTTAGTCAATATTGAGATTTTTAAATTTTTTTTACATATTGAAGTTTTAATGAGTTTCTCAATTATTGCAATTGGACAGAAGATCTAAATAGTAATGAAATATATCACTACTAAATGTAATTAAACACTTTAAATAAATAGTATACAGTTTTTAAACAAGATTAAGTACTCTAATAATACATTTCACACTACATTTATGTAAATTACACACTTCAGTCATTTTTCAAAAATGGTCTTTTATCCTTAGAAAATCTAATAGGCTAATATTCTATGCTGTCTGAATGTATTTATTGTGTTCAGTAATCAGATGCTGGTATACTTGTCAAGTTTATTGCAGAAAATGTGCCAAAAAGGTTAACATTTGGCTTGTAATACATATGGCAGCAAATCCATAATGCATATTCAGTGGTCATTACTACAAACATCCTTCCAATCAAGAAATACTACACTGAGGTATCCCAGACACTGGCACATGACTACACTTGTTAACAGTTATCACTGGAAACTGAAAAATATGGTGCAAGGTACCTCTTGGTAGGATTTATATCAGCATTTTGTGACAAAATCTTCATTTTCAAAGTTGTCGTCAACAAAAAAAATATTATCGGTGTATACCTAAGTAATATCTGTAGGGCATATTCATATTAATATGCATTTATATGGACTGTTTTGCCTTTTACAAAGTGGCTACATGTCTAATACAGTAAATGAAGTAGATTAAGTAAATACAGCAGGTCAAAATTGAATATGAGGCCTATCATGTCTAATTTTCCCTGAAATTAGTGTGTAAACATTTGTTGCAAATGGCCCCTATTTTGTGACTTTCACCATCCCTCTGACACATTTCTAATAATGTATCATGAATTCAGTCACCATATCTTTTACTAAGCCCTCCACTTATCATATCTAAAATGCAAAATTTTACAGTTTTAGATTTTTTTGTTTTTCAAAAATTTAAATTTAAGTTTAATATTTCATTAAAAATGAAGTAAAATCTAATGATTGATTTTTTTTCCTTTAAATATTTCAAAATCTTTCCAAGACAACACTGTGCAGATAGAACATATGTAGAAGAAAAAATAGCTGCTCATTGTATGAAGAAATTCCAAAATTTGATAAAGTTATTACATTTTGAAGTTGGTGTCCCTCAAGTTTCCATTGCTAAAATTGGCCATGGCAAGGCACTGTGGTAGGTGTTTTAACACAGCCTCTGTATACTCTCAGTTTAAAGGTGACATACCGATACTTACTGAGCATTGCTTTAATATGTATATCATTGGAATGCATTAGTGTGGGCCAGTTTTTAGGGGAAAAAATGGACTGATAGGCCTCAGATTACAGTTATCTTCCCATTTGGTTGTCCAAAATCCGGAAGTTTCACCGCGCAAGTAGTCTGCTGTTTGACTGTGATTATTTCATGGCAGACAGTTATGAAGTGGCAACTGTTTGACTGAAGTGACAGGGGATAGTGAAATTACACTGACTGATTGTGCATACCACAAGGAATATGAAAACTAATTTATTTATTTTCTAAATATTTTATTAAATTAAAAAACGTTTTTTTTAAATTTATTAAAAATTAAAATTAAAATGTCAATTATTGCAATTGGACAGAAGATCCAAATATAATGAATATATCACTACTAAATGTAATTAAACACTTTAAATAAATAGTATACAGTTTTTAACAAGATTAAGTACTCTAATAATACATTTCAACTACATTTATGTAAATTACACACTTCAGTCATTTTTCAAAAATGGTCTTTTATCCTTAGAAAATCTAATAGGCTAATATTCTATGCTGTCTGAATGTATTTATTGTGTTCAGTAATCAGATGCTGGTATACTTGTCAAGTTTATTGCAGAAAATGTGCCATAAAGGTTAACATTTGGCTTGTAATACATATGGCAGAATAATCCATAATGCATATTCAGTGGTCATTACTACAAACATCCTTCCAATCAAGAAATACTACACTGAGGTATCCCAGACACTGGCACATGACTACACTTGTTAACAGTTATCACTGGAAACTGAAAAATATGGTGCAAGTACCTCTTGGTAGGATTTATATCAGCATTTTGTGACAAAATCTTCATTTTCAAAGTTGTCGTCAACAAAAAACATATTATGGTGTATACCTAAGTAATATCTGTAGGGCATATTCATATTAATATGCATTTATATGGACTGTTTTGCCTTTTACAAAGTGGCTACATGTCTAATACAGTAAATGAAGTAGATTAAGTAAATACAGCAGGTCAAAATTGAATATGAGGCCTATCATGTCTAATTTTCCCTGAAATTAGTGTGTAAACATTTGTTGCAAATGGCCCCTATTTTGTGACTTTCACCATCCCTCTGACACATTTCTAATAATGTATCATGAATTCAGTCACCATATCTTTACTAAGCCTCCACTTATCATATCTAAAATGCAAAATTTTACAGTTTTAGATTTTTTTGTTTTTCAAAAATTTAAATTTAAGTTTAATATTTCATTAAAAATGAAGTAAAATCTAATGATTGATTTTTTTTCCTTTAAATATTTCAAAATCTTTCCAAGACAACACTGTGCAGATAGAACATATGTAGAAGAAAAAATAGCTGCTCATTGTATGAAGAAATTCCAAAATTTGATAAAGTTATTACATTTTGAAGTTGGTGTCCCTCAAGTTTCCATTGCTAAAATTGGCCATGGCAAGGCACTGTGGTAGGTGTTTTAACACAGCCTCTGTATACTCTCAGTTTAAAGGTGACATACCGATACTTACTGAGCATTGCTTTAATATGTATATCATTGGAATGCATTAGTGTGGGCCAGTTTTTAGGGGAAAAAATGGACTGATAGGCCTCAGATTACAGTTATCTTCCCATTTGGTTGTCCAAAATCCGGAAGTTTCACCGCGCAAGTAGTCTGCTGTTTGACTGTGATTATTTCATGGCAGACAGTTATGAAGTGGCAACTGTTTGACTGAAGTGACAGGGGATAGCATGTAGTTTGTAAACATGTGTAACTTGTTGACATTGGAGACTTGTTTGTGGTAATTCCGGCCCATGCAAAAGTAGTGCTTTTTGTGTAAAATGGGTGTACTCCGGCCTGGTTTAGAGGGTGTGTCTGTTTAAACCAATATGCTGGGAGAAAGAGCTGGACAACAGGGGTTGTCCTTTTCAGGGTATGTGTCCCCCATGCAGGCAAAGGTACATACAAAACTGCACGGGCCTGCTGATATTAATAAAAATGTTATAGCCACTAAGGCTATATAGAAACATATAGCGAAATTAATTGTGGTCTGAGGCCTGATATAGTTCACACATTACACCGGTTAAATGCTTGATTCTGATGAAAGTATTATAACCAGAGAGGTGAAATTACACTGACTGATTGTGCATACCACAAGGAATATGAAAACTAATTTATTTATTTTCTAAATATTTTATTAAATTAAAAAACGTTTTTTTTAAATTTATTAAAAATTAAAATTAAAATGTTCAACTTTTAAATTTCAATATCCTCCAAAATAGCATAAAATGACCTCTGATGTTACTACAGGTTGTTGCAATATTTTTTAACAGTTTTGAGCTAATAATTTGGTAAAAAAGAGCAAAAGTTGGATTTTGTTAGTCAATATTGAGATTTTAAATTTTTTTACATATTGAATTTTAATGAGTTTCTCAATTATTGCAATTGGACAGAAGATCCAAATATAATGAATATATCACTACTAAATGTAATTAAACACTTTAAATAAATAGTATACAGTTTTTAACAAGATTAAGTACTCTAATAATACATTTCAACTACATTTATGTAAATTACACACTTCAGTCATTTTTCAAAAATGGTCTTTTATCCTTAGAAAATCTAATAGGCTAATATTCTATGCTGTCTGAATGTATTTATTGTGTTCAGTAATCAGATGCTGGTATACTTGTCAAGTTTATTGCAGAAAATGTGCCATAAAGGTTAACATTTGGCTTGTAATACATATGGCAGAATAATCCATAATGCATATTCAGTGGTCATTACTACAAACATCCTTCCAATCAAGAAATACTACACTGAGGTATCCCAGACACTGGCACATGACTACACTTGTTAACAGTTATCACTGGAAACTGAAAAATATGGTGCAAGTACCTCTTGGTAGGATTTATATCAGCATTTTGTGACAAAATCTTCATTTTCAAAGTTGTCGTCAACAAAAAACATATTATGGTGTATACCTAAGTAATATCTGTAGGGCATATTCATATTAATATGCATTTATATGGACTGTTTTGCCTTTTACAAAGTGGCTACATGTCTAATACAGTAAATGAAGTAGATTAAGTAAATACAGCAGGTCAAAATTGAATATGAGGCCTATCATGTCTAATTTTCCCTGAAATTAGTGTGTAAACATTTGTTGCAAATGGCCCCTATTTTGTGACTTTCACCATCCCTCTGACACATTTCTAATAATGTATCATGAATTCAGTCACCATATCTTTACTAAGCCTCCACTTATCATATCTAAAATGCAAAATTTTACAGTTTTAGATTTTTTTGTTTTTCAAAAATTTAAATTTAAGTTTAATATTTCATTAAAAATGAAGTAAAATCTAATGATTGATTTTTTTTCCTTTAAATATTTCAAAATCTTTCCAAGACAACACTGTGCAGATAGAACATATGTAGAAGAAAAAATAGCTGCTCATTGTATGAAGAAATTCCAAAATTTGATAAAGTTATTACATTTTGAAGTTGGTGTCCCTCAAGTTTCCATTGCTAAAATTGGCCATGGCAAGGCACTGTGGTAGGTGTTTTAACACAGCCTCTGTATACTCTCAGTTTAAAGGTGACATACCGATACTTACTGAGCATTGCTTTAATATGTATATCATTGGAATGCATTAGTGTGGGCCAGTTTTTAGGGGAAAAAATGGACTGATAGGCCTCAGATTACAGTTATCTTCCCATTTGGTTGTCCAAAATCCGGAAGTTTCACCGCGCAAGTAGTCTGCTGTTTGACTGTGATTATTTCATGGCAGACAGTTATGAAGTGGCAACTGTTTGACTGAAGTGACAGGGGATAGCATGTAGTTTGTAAACATGTGTAACTTGTTGACATTGGAGACTTGTTTGTGGTAATTCCGGCCCATGCAAAAGTAGTGCTTTTTGTGTAAAATGGGTGTACTCCGGCCTGGTTTAGAGGGTGTGTCTGTTTAAACCAATATGCTGGGAGAAAGAGCTGGACAACAGGGGTTGTCCTTTTCAGGGTATGTGTCCCCCATGCAGGCAAAGGTACATACAAAACTGCACGGGCCTGCTGATATTAATAAAAATGTTATAGCCACTAAGGCTATATAGAAACATATAGCGAAATTAATTGTGGTCTGAGGCCTGATATAGTTCACACATTACACCGGTTAAATGCTTGATTCTGATGAAAGTATTATAACCAGAGAGGTGAAATTACACTGACTGATTGTGCATACCACAAGGAATATGAAAACTAATTTATTTATTTTCTAAATATTTTATTAAATTAAAAAACGTTTTTTTTAAATTTATTAAAAATTAAAATTAAAATGTTCAACTTTTAAATTTCAATATCCTCCAAAATAGCATAAAATGACCTCTGATGTTACTACAGGTTGTTGCAATATTTTTTAACAGTTTTGAGCTAATAATTTGGTAAAAAAGAGCAAAAGTTGGATTTTGTTAGTCAATATTGAGATTTTAAATTTTTTTACATATTGAATTTTAATGAGTTTCTCAATTATTGCAATTGGACAGAAGATCCAAATATAATGAATATATCACTACTAAATGTAATTAAACACTTTAAATAAATAGTATACAGTTTTTAACAAGATTAAGTACTCTAATAATACATTTCAACTACATTTATGTAAATTACACACTTCAGTCATTTTTCAAAAATGGTCTTTTATCCTTAGAAAATCTAATAGGCTAATATTCTATGCTGTCTGAATGTATTTATTGTGTTCAGTAATCAGATGCTGGTATACTTGTCAAGTTTATTGCAGAAAATGTGCCATAAAGGTTAACATTTGGCTTGTAATACATATGGCAGAATAATCCATAATGCATATTCAGTGGTCATTACTACAAACATCCTTCCAATCAAGAAATACTACACTGAGGTATCCCAGACACTGGCACATGACTACACTTGTTAACAGTTATCACTGGAAACTGAAAAATATGGTGCAAGTACCTCTTGGTAGGATTTATATCAGCATTTTGTGACAAAATCTTCATTTTCAAAGTTGTCGTCAACAAAAAACATATTATGGTGTATACCTAAGTAATATCTGTAGGGCATATTCATATTAATATGCATTTATATGGACTGTTTTGCCTTTTACAAAGTGGCTACATGTCTAATACAGTAAATGAAGTAGATTAAGTAAATACAGCAGGTCAAAATTGAATATGAGGCCTATCATGTCTAATTTTCCCTGAAATTAGTGTGTAAACATTTGTTGCAAATGGCCCCTATTTTGTGACTTTCACCATCCCTCTGACACATTTCTAATAATGTATCATGAATTCAGTCACCATATCTTTACTAAGCCTCCACTTATCATATCTAAAATGCAAAATTTTACAGTTTTAGATTTTTTTGTTTTTCAAAAATTTAAATTTAAGTTTAATATTTCATTAAAAATGAAGTAAAATCTAATGATTGATTTTTTTTTTCCTTTAAATATTTCAAAATCTTTCCAAGACAACACTGTGCAGATAGAACATATGTAGAAGAAAAAATAGCTGCTCATTGTATGAAGAAATTCCAAAATTTGATAAAGTTATTACATTTTGAAGTTGGTGTCCCTCAAGTTTCCATTGCTAAAATTGGCCATGGCAAGGCACTGTGGTAGGTGTTTTAACACAGCCTCTGTATACTCTCAGTTTAAAGGTGACATACCGATACTTACTGAGCATTGCTTTAATATGTATATCATTGGAATGCATTAGTGTGGGCCAGTTTTTAGGGGAAAAAATGGACTGATAGGCCTCAGATTACAGTTATCTTCCCATTTGGTTGTCCAAAATCCGGAAGTTTCACCGCGCAAGTAGTCTGCTGTTTGACTGTGATTATTTCATGGCAGACAGTTATGAAGTGGCAACTGTTTGACTGAAGTGACAGGGGATAGCATGTAGTTTGTAAACATGTGTAACTTGTTGACATTGGAGACTTGTTTGTGGTAATTCCGGCCCATGCAAAAGTAGTGCTTTTTGTGTAAAATGGGTGTACTCCGGCCTGGTTTAGAGGGTGTGTCTGTTTAAACCAATATGCTGGGAGAAAGAGCTGGACAACAGGGGTTGTCCTTTTCAGGGTATGTGTCCCCCATGCAGGCAAAGGTACATACAAAACTGCACGGGCCTGCTGATATTAATAAAAATGTTATAGCCACTAAGGCTATATAGAAACATATAGCGAAATTAATTGTGGTCTGAGGCCTGATATAGTTCACACATTACACCGGTTAAATGCTTGATTCTGATGAAAGTATTATAACCAGAGAGGTGAAATTACACTGACTGATTGTGCATACCACAAGGAATATGAAAACTAATTTATTTATTTTCTAAATATTTTATTAAATTAAAAAACGTTTTTTTTAAATTTATTAAAAATTAAAATTAAAATGTTCAACTTTTAAATTTCAATATCCTCCAAAATAGCATAAAATGACCTCTGATGTTACTACAGGTTGTTGCAATATTTTTTAACAGTTTTGAGCTAATAATTTGGTAAAAAAGAGCAAAAGTTGGATTTTGTTAGTCAATATTGAGATTTTAAATTTTTTTACATATTGAATTTTAATGAGTTTCTCAATTATTGCAATTGGACAGAAGATCCAAATATAATGAATATATCACTACTAAATGTAATTAAACACTTTAAATAAATAGTATACAGTTTTTAACAAGATTAAGTACTCTAATAATACATTTCAACTACATTTATGTAAATTACACACTTCAGTCATTTTTCAAAAATGGTCTTTTATCCTTAGAAAATCTAATAGGCTAATATTCTATGCTGTCTGAATGTATTTATTGTGTTCAGTAATCAGATGCTGGTATACTTGTCAAGTTTATTGCAGAAAATGTGCCATAAAGGTTAACATTTGGCTTGTAATACATATGGCAGAATAATCCATAATGCATATTCAGTGGTCATTACTACAAACATCCTTCCAATCAAGAAATACTACACTGAGGTATCCCAGACACTGGCACATGACTACACTTGTTAACAGTTATCACTGGAAACTGAAAAATATGGTGCAAGTACCTCTTGGTAGGATTTATATCAGCATTTTGTGACAAAATCTTCATTTTCAAAGTTGTCGTCAACAAAAAACATATTATGGTGTATACCTAAGTAATATCTGTAGGGCATATTCATATTAATATGCATTTATATGGACTGTTTTGCCTTTTACAAAGTGGCTACATGTCTAATACAGTAAATGAAGTAGATTAAGTAAATACAGCAGGTCAAAATTGAATATGAGGCCTATCATGTCTAATTTTCCCTGAAATTAGTGTGTAAACATTTGTTGCAAATGGCCCCTATTTTGTGACTTTCACCATCCCTCTGACACATTTCTAATAATGTATCATGAATTCAGTCACCATATCTTTACTAAGCCTCCACTTATCATATCTAAAATGCAAAATTTTACAGTTTTAGATTTTTTTGTTTTTCAAAAATTTAAATTTAAGTTTAATATTTCATTAAAAATGAAGTAAAATCTAATGATTGATTTTTTTTCCTTTAAATATTTCAAAATCTTTCCAAGACAACACTGTGCAGATAGAACATATGTAGAAGAAAAAATAGCTGCTCATTGTATGAAGAAATTCCAAAATTTGATAAAGTTATTACATTTTGAAGTTGGTGTCCCTCAAGTTTCCATTGCTAAAATTGGCCATGGCAAGGCACTGTGGTAGGTGTTTTAACACAGCCTCTGTATACTCTCAGTTTAAAGGTGACATACCGATACTTACTGAGCATTGCTTTAATATGTATATCATTGGAATGCATTAGTGTGGGCCAGTTTTTAGGGGAAAAAATGGACTGATAGGCCTCAGATTACAGTTATCTTCCCATTTGGTTGTCCAAAATCCGGAAGTTTCACCGCGCAAGTAGTCTGCTGTTTGACTGTGATTATTTCATGGCAGACAGTTATGAAGTGGCAACTGTTTGACTGAAGTGACAGGGGATAGCATGTAGTTTGTAAACATGTGTAACTTGTTGACATTGGAGACTTGTTTGTGGTAATTCCGGCCCATGCAAAAGTAGTGCTTTTTGTGTAAAATGGGTGTACTCCGGCCTGGTTTAGAGGGTGTGTCTGTTTAAACCAATATGCTGGGGGAGAAAGAGCTGGACAACAGGGGTTGTCCTTTTCAGGGTATGTGTCCCCCATGCAGGCAAAGGTACATACAAAACTGCACGGGCCTGCTGATATTAATAAAAATGTTATAGCCACTAAGGCTATATAGAAACATATAGCGAAATTAATTGTGGTCTGAGGCCTGATATAGTTCACACATTACACCGGTTAAATGCTTGATTCTGATGAAAGTATTATAACCAGAGAGGTGAAATTACACTGACTGATTGTGCATACCACAAGGAATATGAAAACTAATTTATTTATTTTCTAAATATTTTATTAAATTAAAAAACGTTTTTTTTAAATTTATTAAAAATTAAAATTAAAATGTTCAACTTTTAAATTTCAATATCCTCCAAAATAGCATAAAATGACCTCTGATGT
The DNA here is from genome assembly GCF_016097555.1 of Gigantopelta aegis. Lineage (NCBI taxonomy): Eukaryota > Metazoa > Mollusca > Gastropoda > Neomphalida > Peltospiridae > Gigantopelta > Gigantopelta aegis. Next base: position 13,197 of record NW_024534304.1, read on the forward strand.
TACTACAGGTTGTTGCAATATTTTTTAACAGTTTTGAGCTAATAATTTGGTAAAAAAGAGCAAAAGTTGGATTTTGTTAGTCAATATTGAGATTTTAAATTTTTTTACATATTGAATTTTAATGAGTTTCTCAATTATTGCAATTGGACAGAAGATCCAAATATAATGAATATATCACTACTAAATGTAATTAAACACTTTAAATAAATAGTATACAGTTTTTAACAAGATTAAGTACTCTAATAATACATTTCAACTACATTTATGTAAATTACACACTTCAGTCATTTTTCAAAAATGGTCTTTTATCCTTAGAAAATCTAATAGGCTAATATTCTATGCTGTCTGAATGTATTTATTGTGTTCAGTAATCAGATGCTGGTATACTTGTCAAGTTTATTGCAGAAAATGTGCCATAAAGGTTAACATTTGGCTTGTAATACATATGGCAGAATAATCCATAATGCATATTCAGTGGTCATTACTACAAACATCCTTCCAATCAAGAAATACTACACTGAGGTATCCCAGACACTGGCACATGACTACACTTGTTAACAGTTATCACTGGAAACTGAAAAATATGGTGCAAGTACCTCTTGGTAGGATTTATATCAGCATTTTGTGACAAAATCTTCATTTTCAAAGTTGTCGTCAACAAAAAACATATTATGGTGTATACCTAAGTAATATCTGTAGGGCATATTCATATTAATATGCATTTATATGGACTGTTTTGCCTTTTACAAAGTGGCTACATGTCTAATACAGTAAATGAAGTAGATTAAGTAAATACAGCAGGTCAAAATTGAATATGAGGCCTATCATGTCTAATTTTCCCTGAAATTAGTGTGTAAACATTTGTTGCAAATGGCCCCTATTTTGTGACTTTCACCATCCCTCTGACACATTTCTAATAATGTATCATGAATTCAGTCACCATATCTTTACTAAGCCTCCACTTATCATATCTAAAATGCAAAATTTTACAGTTTTAGATTTTTTTGTTTTTCAAAAATTTAAATTTAAGTTTAATATTTCATTAAAAATGAAGTAAAATCTAATGATTGATTTTTTTTCCTTTAAATATTTCAAAATCTTTCCAAGACAACACTGTGCAGATAGAACATATGTAGAAGAAAAAATAGCTGCTCATTGTATGAAGAAATTCCAAAATTTGATAAAGTTATTACATTTTGAAGTTGGTGTCCCTCAAGTTTCCATTGCTAAAATTGGCCATGGCAAGGCACTGTGGTAGGTGTTTTAACACAGCCTCTGTATACTCTCAGTTTAAAGGTGACATACCGATACTTACTGAGCATTGCTTTAATATGTATATCATTGGAATGCATTAGTGTGGGCCAGTTTTTAGGGGAAAAAATGGACTGATAGGCCTCAGATTACAGTTATCTTCCCATTTGGTTGTCCAAAATCCGGAAGTTTCACCGCGCAAGTAGTCTGCTGTTTGACTGTGATTATTTCATGGCAGACAGTTATGAAGTGGCAACTGTTTGACTGAAGTGACAGGGGATAGCATGTAGTTTGTAAACATGTGTAACTTGTTGACATTGGAGACTTGTTTGTGGTAATTCCGGCCCATGCAAAAGTAGTGCTTTTTGTGTAAAATGGGTGTACTCCGGCCTGGTTTAGAGGGTGTGTCTGTTTAAACCAATATGCTGGGAGAAAGAGCTGGACAACAGGGGTTGTCCTTTTCAGGGTATGTGTCCCCCATGCAGGCAAAGGTACATACAAAACTGCACGGGCCTGCTGATATTAATAAAAATGTTATAGCCACTAAGGCTATATAGAAACATATAGCGAAATTAATTGTGGTCTGAGGCCTGATATAGTTCACACATTACACCGGTTAAATGCTTGATTCTGATGAAAGTATTATAACCAGAGAGGTGAAATTACACTGACTGATTGTGCATACCACAAGGAATATGAAAACTAATTTATTTATTTTCTAAATATTTTATTAAATTAAAAAACGTTTTTTTTAAATTTATTAAAAATTAAAATTAAAATGTTCAACTTTTAAATTTCAATATCCTCCAAAATAGCATAAAATGACCTCTGATGTTACTACAGGTTGTTGCAATATTTTTTAACAGTTTTGAGCTAATAATTTGGTAAAAAAGAGCAAAAGTTGGATTTTGTTAGTCAATATTGAGATTTTAAATTTTTTTACATATTGAATTTTAATGAGTTTCTCAATTATTGCAATTGGACAGAAGATCCAAATATAATGAATATATCACTACTAAATGTAATTAAACACTTTAAATAAATAGTATACAGTTTTTAACAAGATTAAGTACTCTAATAATACATTTCAACTACATTTATGTAAATTACACACTTCAGTCATTTTTCAAAAATGGTCTTTTATCCTTAGAAAATCTAATAGGCTAATATTCTATGCTGTCTGAATGTATTTATTGTGTTCAGTAATCAGATGCTGGTATACTTGTCAAGTTTATTGCAGAAAATGTGCCATAAAGGTTAACATTTGGCTTGTAATACATATGGCAGAATAATCCATAATGCATATTCAGTGGTCATTACTACAAACATCCTTCCAATCAAGAAATACTACACTGAGGTATCCCAGACACTGGCACATGACTACACTTGTTAACAGTTATCACTGGAAACTGAAAAATATGGTGCAAGTACCTCTTGGTAGGATTTATATCAGCATTTTGTGACAAAATCTTCATTTTCAAAGTTGTCGTCAACAAAAAACATATTATGGTGTATACCTAAGTAATATCTGTAGGGCATATTCATATTAATATGCATTTATATGGACTGTTTTGCCTTTTACAAAGTGGCTACATGTCTAATACAGTAAATGAAGTAGATTAAGTAAATACAGCAGGTCAAAATTGAATATGAGGCCTATCATGTCTAATTTTCCCTGAAATTAGTGTGTAAACATTTGTTGCAAATGGCCCCTATTTTGTGACTTTCACCATCCCTCTGACACATTTCTAATAATGTATCATGAATTCAGTCACCATATCTTTACTAAGCCTCCACTTATCATATCTAAAATGCAAAATTTTACAGTTTTAGATTTTTTTGTTTTTCAAAAATTTAAATTTAAGTTTAATATTTCATTAAAAATGAAGTAAAATCTAATGATTGATTTTTTTTCCTTTAAATATTTCAAAATCTTTCCAAGACAACACTGTGCAGATAGAACATATGTAGAAGAAAAAATAGCTGCTCATTGTATGAAGAAATTCCAAAATTTGATAAAGTTATTACATTTTGAAGTTGGTGTCCCTCAAGTTTCCATTGCTAAAATTGGCCATGGCAAGGCACTGTGGTAGGTGTTTTAACACAGCCTCTGTATACTCTCAGTTTAAAGGTGACATACCGATACTTACTGAGCATTGCTTTAATATGTATATCATTGGAATGCATTAGTGTGGGCCAGTTTTTAGGGGAAAAAATGGACTGATAGGCCTCAGATTACAGTTATCTTCCCATTTGGTTGTCCAAAATCCGGAAGTTTCACCGCGCAAGTAGTCTGCTGTTTGACTGTGATTATTTCATGGCAGACAGTTATGAAGTGGCAACTGTTTGACTGAAGTGACAGGGGATAGCATGTAGTTTGTAAACATGTGTAACTTGTTGACATTGGAGACTTGTTTGTGGTAATTCCGGCCCATGCAAAAGTAGTGCTTTTTGTGTAAAATGGGTGTACTCCGGCCTGGTTTAGAGGGTGTGTCTGTTTAAACCAATATGCTGGGAGAAAGAGCTGGACAACAGGGGTTGTCCTTTTCAGGGTATGTGTCCCCCATGCAGGCAAAGGTACATACAAAACTGCACGGGCCTGCTGATATTAATAAAAATGTTATAGCCACTAAGGCTATATAGAAACATATAGCGAAATTAATTGTGGTCTGAGGCCTGATATAGTTCACACATTACACCGGTTAAATGCTTGATTCTGATGAAAGTATTATAACCAGAGAGGTGAAATTACACTGACTGATTGTGCATACCACAAGGAATATGAAAACTAATTTATTTATTTTCTAAATATTTTATTAAATTAAAAAACGTTTTTTTTAAATTTATTAAAAATTAAAATTAAAATGTTCAACTTTTAAATTTCAATATCCTCCAAAATAGCATAAAATGACCTCTGATGAAAGGTTAACATTTGGCTTGTAATACATATGGCAGAATAATCCATAATGCATATTCAGTGGTCATTACTACAAACATCCTTCCAATCAAGAAATACTACACTGAGGTATCCCAGACACTGGCACATGACTACACTTGTTAACAGTTATCACTGGAAACTGAAAAATATGGTGCAAGTACCTCTTGGTAGGATTTATATCAGCATTTTGTGACAAAATCTTCATTTTCAAAGTTGTCGTCAACAAAAAACATATTATGGTGTATACCTAAGTAATATCTGTAGGGCATATTCATATTAATATGCATTTATATGGACTGTTTTGCCTTTTACAAAGTGGCTACATGTCTAATACAGTAAATGAAGTAGATTAAGTAAATACAGCAGGTCAAAATTGAATATGAGGCCTATCATGTCTAATTTTCCCTGAAATTAGTGTGTAAACATTTGTTGCAAATGGCCCCTATTTTGTGACTTTCACCATCCCTCTGACACATTTCTAATAATGTATCATGAATTCAGTCACCATATCTTTACTAAGCCTCCACTTATCATATCTAAAATGCAAAATTTTACAGTTTTAGATTTTTTTGTTTTTCAAAAATTTAAATTTAAGTTTAATATTTCATTAAAAATGAAGTAAAATCTAATGATTTGGTTGTCCAAAATCCGGAAGTTTCACCGCGCAAGTAGTCTGCTGTTTGACTGTGATTATTTCATGGCAGACAGCTATGAAGTGGCAACTGTTTGACTGAAGTGACAGGGGATAGCATGTAGTTTGTAAACATGTGTAACTTGTTGACATTGAAGACTTGTTTGTGGTAATTCCGGCCCATGCAAAAGTAGTGCTTTTTGTGTAAAATGGGTGTACTCCGGCCTGGTTTAGAGGGTGTGTCTGTTTAAACCAATATGCTGGGAGAAAGAGCTGGACAACAGGGGTTGTCCTTTTCAGGGTATGTGTCCCCCATGCAGGCAAAGGTACATACAAAACTTCACGGGCCTGCTGATATTAATAAAAATGTTATAGCCACTAAGGCTATATAGAAACATATAGCGAAATTAATTGTGGTCTGAGGCCTGATATAGTTCACACATTACACCGGTTAAATGCTTGATTCTGATGAAAGTATTATAACCAGAGAGGTGAAATTACACAGACTGATTGTGCATACCACAAGGAATATGAAAACTAATTTATTTATTTTCTAAATATTTTATTAAATTAAAAAACATTTTTTTTTGAATTTATTAAAAATTAAAATTAAAATTTTCAACTTTTAAATTTCAGTATCCTCCAAAATAGCATAAAATGACCTCTGATGTTACTACAGGTTGTTGCAATATTTTTTAACAGTTTTGAGCTAATAATTTGGTAAAAAAGAGCAAAAGTTGGATTTTGTTAGTCAATATTGAGATTTTAAATTTTTTTTACATATTGAATTTTAATGAGTTTCTCAATTATTGCAATTGGACAGAAGATCTAAATATAATGAATATATCACTACTAAATGTAATTAAACACTTTAAATAAATAGTATACAGTTTTTAACAAGATTAAGTACTCTAATAATACATTTCACCTACATTTATGTAAATTACACACTTCAGTCATTTTTCAAAAATGGTCTTTTATCCTTAGAAAATCTAATAGGCTAATATTCTATGCTGTCTGAATGTATTTATTGTGTTCAGTAATCAGATGCTGGTATACTTGTCAAGTTTATTGCAGAAAATGTGCCAAAAAGGTTAACATTTGGCTTGTAATACATATGGCAGAATAATCCATAATGCATATTCAGTGGTCATTACTACAAACATCCTTCCAATCAAGAAATACTACACTGAGGTATCCCAGACACTGGCACATGACTACACTTGTTAACAGTTATCACTGGAAACTGAAAAATATGGTGCAAGTACCTCTTGGTAGGATTTATATCAGCATTTTGTGACAAAATCTTCATTTTCAAAGTTGTCGTCAACAAAAAAATATTATGGTGTATACCTAAGTAATATCTGTAGGGCATATTCATATTAATATGCATTTATATGGACTGTTTTGCCTTTTACAAAGTGGCTACATGTCTAATACAGTAAATGAAAGTAGATTAAGTAAATACAGCAGGTCAAAATTGAATATGAGGCCTATCATGTCTAATTTTCCCTGAAATTAGTGTGTAAACATTTGTTGCAAATGGCCCCAATTTTGTGACTTTCACCATCCCTCTGACACATTTCTAATAATGTATCATGAATTCAGTCACCATATCTTTACTAAGCCTCCACTTATCATATCTAAAATGCAAAATTTTACAGTTTTAGATTTTTTTGTTTCTCAAAAATTTAAATTTAAGTTTAATATTTAATTAAAAATGAAGTAAAATCTAATGATTGATTTTTTTTCCTTTAAATATTTCAAAATCTTTCCAAGACAACACTGTGCAGATAGAACATATGTAGAAGAAAAAATAGCTGCTCATTGTATGAAGAAATTCCAAAATTTGATAAAGTTATTACATTTTGAAGTTGGTGTCCCTCAAGTTTCCATTGCTAAAATTGGCCATGGCAAGGCACTGTGGTAGGTGTTTTTTAACACAGCCTCTGTATACTCTCAGTTTAAAGGTGACATACCGATACTTACCGAGCATTGCTTTAATATGTATATCATTGGAATGCATTAGTGTGGGCCAGTTTTTTAGGGGAAAAAATGGACTGATAGGCCTCAGATTACAGTTATCTTCCCATTTGGTTGTCCAAAATCCGGAAGTTTCACCGCGCAAGTAGTCTGCTGTTTGACTGTGATTATTTCATGGCAGACAGCTATGAAGTGGCAACTGTTTGACTGAAGTGACAGGGGATAGCATGTAGTTTGTAAACATGTGTAACTTGTTGACATTGAAGACTTGTTTGTGGTAATTCCGGCCCATGCAAAAGTAGTGCTTTTTGTGTAAAATGGGTGTACTCCGGCCTGGTTTAGAGGGTGTGTCTGTTTAAACCAATATGCTGGGAGAAAGACTGGACAACAGGGTTGTCCTTTTCAGGGTATGTGTCCCCCCATGCAGGCAAAGGTACATACAAAACTTCACGGGCCTGCTGATATTAATAAAAATGTTATAGCCACTAAGGCTATATAGAAACATATAGCGAAATTAATTGTGGTCTGAGGCCTGATATAGTTCACACATTACACCGGTTAAATGCTTGATTCTGATGAAAGTATTATAACCAGAGAGGTGAAATTACACAGACTGATTGTGCATACCACAAGGAATATGAAAACTAATTTATTTATTTTCTAAATATTTTATTAAATTAAAAAACATTTTTTTTGAATTTATTATTAAAATTAAAATTAAAATTTTCAACTTTTAAATTTCAGTATCCTCCAAAATAGCATAAGATGACCTCTGATGTTACTACAGTTGTTGCAATATTTTTTAACAGTTTTGAGCTAATAATTTGTAAAAAAGAGCAAAAGTTGGATTTTGTTAGTCATATTGAGATTTTAATTTTTTTTTACATATTGAATTTTTAATGAGTTTCTCAATTATTGCAATTGGACAGAAGATCTAAATATAATGAATATATCACTACTAAATGTAATTAACACTTTAAATAAATAGTATACAGTTTTTAACAAGATTAAGTACTCTAATAATACATTTCACCTACATTTATGTAAATTACACACTTCAGTCATTTTTCAAAAATGGTCTTTTATCCTTAGAAAATCTAATAGGCTAATATTCTATGCTGTCTGAATGTATTTATTGTGTTCAGTAATCAGATGCTGGTATACTTGTCAAGTTTATTGCAGAAAATGTGCCAAAAAGGTTAACATTTGGCTTGTAATACATATGGCAGAATAATCCATAATGCATATTCAGTGGTCATTACTACAAACATCCTTCCAATCAAGAAATACTACACTGAGGTATCCCAGACACTGGCACATGACTACACTTGTTAACAGTTATCACTGGAAACTGAAAAATATGGTGCAAGTACCTCTTGGTAGGATTTATATCAGCATTTTGTGACAAAATCTTCATTTTCAAAGTTGTCGTCAACAAAAAAAATATTATGGTGTATACCTAAGTAATATCTGTAGGGCATATTCATATTAATATGCATTTATATGGACTGTTTTTGCCTTTTACAAAGTGGCTACATGTCTAATACAGTAAATGAAGTAGATTAGTAAATACAGCAGGTCAAAATTGAATATGAGGCCTATCATGTCTAATTTTCCCTGAAATTAGTGTGTAAACATTTGTTGCAAATGGGCCCCAATTTTGTGACTTTCACCATCCCTCTGACACATTTCTAATAATGTATCATGAATTCAGTCACCATATCTTTACTAAGCCTCCACTTATCATATCTAAAATGCAAATTTTACAGTTTTAGATTTTTTTGTTTTTCAAAATTTAAATTTAAGTTTAATATTTAATTAAAATGAAGTAAAATCTAATGATTGATTTTTTTTCCTTTAAATATTTCAAAAATCTTTCCAAGACAACACTGTGCAGATAGAACATATGTAGAAGAAAAAATAGCTGCTCATTGTATGAAGAAATTCCAAAATTTGATAAAGTTATTACATTTTGAAGTTGGTGTCCCTCAAGTTTCCATTGCTAAAATTGGCCATGGCAAGGCACTGTGGTAGGTGTTTTTAACACAGCCTCTGTATACTCTCAGTTTAAAGGTGACATACCGATACTTACCGAGCATTGCTTTAATATGTATATCATTGGAATGCATTAGTGTGGGCCAGTTTTTAGGGGAAAAAATGGACTGATAGGCCTCAGATTACAGTTATCTTCCCATTTGGTTGTCCAAAATCCGGAAGTTTCACCGCGCAAGTAGTCTGCTGTTTTGACTGTGATTATTTCATGGCAGACAGCTATGAAGTGGCAACTGTTTGACTGAAGTGACAGGGGATAGCATGTAGTTTGTAAACATGTGTAACTTGTTGACATTGAAGACTTGTTTGTGGTAATTCCGGCCCATGCAAAAGTAGTGCTTTTTGTGTAAAATGGGTGTACTCCGGCCTGGTTTAGAGGGTGTGTCTGTTTAAACCAATATGCTGGGAGAAAAGAGCTGGACAACAGGGTTTTCCTTTTCAGGGTATGTGTCCCCCATGCAGGCAAAGGTACATACAAAACTTCACGGGCCTGCTGATATTAATAAAAATGTTATAGCCACTAAGGCTATATAGAAACATATAGCGAAATTAATTGTGGTCTGAGGCCTGATATAGTTCACACATTACACCGGTTAAATGCTTGATTCTGATGAAAGTATTATAACCAGAGAGGTGAAATTACACAGACTGATTGTGCATACCACAAGGAATATGAAAACTAATTTATTTATTTTCTAAATATTTTATTAAATTAAAAAACATTTTTTTTGAATTTATTAAAATAAAAATTAAAATTTTCAACTTTTAAATTTCAGTATCCTCCAAAATAGCATAAGATGACCTCTGATGTTACTACAGGTTGTTTGCAATCTTTTTTAACAGTTTTGAGCTAATAATTTGGTAAAAAGAGTCAAAAGTTGGATTTGTTAGTCAATATTGAGATTTGTATATTTTTTTACATATTGAATTTTAATGAGTTTCTCAATTATTGCAATTGGACGAAGATCTAAATATAATGAATATATCACTACTAAATGTAATAAACACTTTAAATAAATAGTATACAGTTTTTAACAAGATTAAGTACTCTAATAATACATTTCACCTACATTTATGTACAATTACACACTTCAGTCATTTTTCAAAAATGGTCTTTTATCCTTAGAAAATCTAATAGGCTAATATTTCTATGCTGTCTGAATGTATTTATTGTGTTCAGTACTCAGATGCTGGTATACTTGTCAAGTTTATTGCAGAAATGTGCCAAAAAGGTTACATTTGGCTTGTAATACAAATGGCAGAATAATCCATAATGCATATTCAGTGGTCATTTACTACAAACATCCTTCCAATCAAGAAATACTACACTGAGGATCCCAGCACACTGGCACATGACTACACTTGTTAACAGTTATCACTGGAAACTGAAAATATGGTGCAAGTACCTTCTTGGTAGGATTTATCTCAGCATTTTGTGACAAAATCTTCATTTTCAAAGTTGTGTCGTCAACAAAAAAATATTATGGTGTATACCTAAGTATATCTGTAGGGCATATTCATATTAATATGCATTTATATGGACTGTTTTGCCTTTTACAAAGTGGCTACATGTCCTAATACAGTAAATGAAGTAGATTAAGTAAATACAGCAGGTCAAAATTGAATATGAGGCCTATCATGTCTAATTTTCCCTGAAATTAGTGTGTAAACATTTGTTGCAAATGGCCCCAATTTTGTGACTTTCACCATCCCTCTGACACATTTCTAATAATGTATCATGAATTCAGTCACCATATCTTTACTAAGCCTCCACTTATCATATCTAAAATGCAAAATTTTACAGTTTTAGATTTTTTTGTTTTTCAAAAATTTAAATTTAAGTTTAATATTTAATTAAAAATGAAGTAAATCTAATGATTGATTTTTTTTCCTTTAAATATTTCAAAATCTTTCCAAGACAACACTGTGCAGATAGAACATATGTAGAAGAAAAATAGCTGCTCATTGTATGAAGAAATTCCAAATTTGATAAAGTTATTACATTTTGAAGTTGGTGTCCCTCAAGTTTCCATTGCTAAAATTGGCCATGGCAAGGCACTGTGGTAGGTGTTTTAACACAGCCTCTGTATACTCTCAGTTTAAAGGTGACATACCGATACTTACCGAGCATTGCTTTAATATGTATATCATTGGAATGCATTAGTGTGGGCCAGTTTTTAGGGGAAAAAATGGACTGATAGGCCTCAGATTACAGTTATCTTCCCATTTGGTTGTCCAAAATCCGGAAGTTTCACCGCGCAAGTAGTCTGCTGTTTGACTGTGATTATTTCATGGCAGACAGCTATGAAGTGGCAACTGTTTGACTGAAGTGACAGGGGATAGCATGTAGTTTGTAAACATGTGTAACTTGTTGACATTGAAGACTTGTTTGTGGTAATTCCGGCCCATGCAAAAGTAGTGCTTTTTGTGTAAAATGGGTGTACTCCGGCCTGGTTTA
>NW_024534305.1:0-22802 GCF_016097555.1 Gigantopelta aegis
AACACCCCTAATAAACTCATGCCCGTTGGATGTTGTATAAATCGCTCGTAGAACCATGTATAAATCGCTTTGACTATGGTAACCACAAAATCCGTTTGCAACAAGATGCACCCACATAAAGTGAGGTTAGATGCATACCACATTAAATTTTACTGGATGGGGCGGGGGGTGGGGGAGGTTCCAGGTCGTGGCGAATAGGTTCTAGACGCGTTCGTGTCATACTCCCGAAAAATACAATTTAAAAAAGAAGCGAAATTTGCCTTTAACGGAGTGAGATGGGCTGTAGAGCTATCACCTGAGAAACCACGGGTCACAGGAACGATCGACGTCTCCGCCAAACCCATCCACACCCTCTGCCTGCTATACTTTGCATATACTGTTACCGCTATGGGAAATTATGCACACAATACTACTTGCCACTTTTTTAGAAATGTTGCCAGTGTGGCGACAGAGAGTTATATAAATATTGAACGTTTAAAAACGTTTAGTGTCTTTCTCGTTCGATTCCCGTCGGTTGGCCCATTGGGCTATTTCTCATTTCAGCCAGTGCTCCACAACTAGTGTAACAAAGGCCTTAGCATGTGTTATCCTGTATGTGGGATGGTGCATATAAAATACCCTTTGCTGCTAATCGAAAAGAGTAGCCCATGAATGAAGTGGCAACAGCGGTTTTCCTCTCTCAATATATGCGTGGTCCTTAACCATATCTCCGACGCCATATAACCGTAAATAAAATACATTGAGTGTGTCTTTAAAAAAACATGTTCTTCTTTCCTCCCCCCCCCCCAAACAAAAAACAAACAACAAACAAAAAAAACAACAAAAACAACAAAAAAACAAAAACAAACAACACACAAATAACAACAACAACAAACACAAAAAAGCAAAAACAGTACTAAATAGGACGAATCTTACCAACATATACTGCAATCCTCTGCAAATGCTTCACCCAATCTTCAGTTATAAACTATGCAAGAACAATGACCAAGCCTATTACCTATAACACTGTTCATGTGATGGGTTTTTGGTTTGAGTTCACGTGCATGTAAACAAACGTAACACTAAGCAGGTGTTAAAGGTAAAATAGAGATGTATATGGGCATTTCCGGTGAACACGACAACAGATGCACTGTCCTAATATTTTATTTCAACTTATTTCCGTTACAAAGGTTCCAGCACGCTGGCCTGGGCACACACCTCAACTATCTGTGCTGTCGGCCCAGGACAGTGGGTTAGTGGTTACTGAGAGAGAAGTGGGTGTACTGGTCTTACGCCTACCCACTGAGTCATTAAACCTCGCTCTGGGTGTGGAACCGGTACCGGGCTGCAAACCCTGTACCTAACAGCATTATGTCCGATGACATAACCACGACACCGCCGAGGCCGGTCAGTGCTAATAATGCATATACCGTATAAGTAGGCATATTTATAACCGACTGCATATTCAAAAAAGGTTAATCACTTGGTCCTAACCATTTATACCCGAATAACAAAATTAACGGTAAAAGTCATCCTAAAGAAGAAGGAAGGAATGTTTGATTAAAACAACGTAGTCAACACTTTGTAATTACGTTTCTGTGTCGTCGGTCATATTATTAAATACCACATATATAATGAATGAGGAAACCCGATGCCGCCACCCAATGGACTACTCCTGATTAGAAGTAAGAACTATTTTTATATACAGTATCACACGCAGACACACACACACACACTCACACACACACACACTCGCACGCATGGATTCGTTACCTATCTCTCTTCACATGCATATCAAGAACACATTTTAATCACACACAAACCTGCACACAATTTCTTGTATAAACTCATAACTGATCCGAATTATACAGATATTCGGGAAAAATATGCCAATCTGAGAAAGAGGAAACCCGATGCCGCCACCCAATGGACTACTCCTGATTTGAAGTAAGAACTATATTTATATGCAGCATCCCACAGACATGATAGCACATACCATGGCCTTTTTACACCAATTGTGGAACACTGGGTGGAATGAGAAATAGCCCAATGGGCCCACCGACGGGGATCAATCGTACCATACGGAAGTTTTAAAACTCGTTTGGGAATTGTTTTATACATCTCGCTCTGGCTCGTTAAATAAAATAATTGACTGACACGTTTTCATAACTTCCGCAAAACACTCCCGCACACACACTCCCGCACACACACACATACACACACACACACACACACAAAGATAGTAATGCTAACGTGAATATATGTGGTTATCCAGATTTGGGCATTTTCGATTAATTCGGGCAAAAGACCAATTAAATGTGTAAATGGGAATACAATACCAGACACGCGTTAGTGGACACAAGACAGAATTACCGTTCTGATCACGTGACAAATTTGACGTTAAATAAGTAGTTTTTTCAGTTAGAGATTGTTGAAAAGATTTAAGAAAATCATTGCTAAAATAAAATATAACTTTTATTGTGTGTATCAAACATAAACATGGATACTGGTATGGGACACAACAGGTCTCAAATTTCGTACGCAACGCGGCTTGTTTCCTTTGATGTCCAGTGTGCAGACTGATCGGCGTTTTTCGTTAGTTGCGCTTTCGTACACAACGCGGCTTGTTTCCTTTGATGTCCAGTCTGCAGACTGATCGACGTGTTTCGTTCGTTGCGCTTTCGCACACAACGTGGCTTGTTTCCTTTGATGTCCAGTGTGCAGTGTGCAGAGTTGGGTGCTGTAAATTATAACAGGATGCCGACAAATAAAGAGGGGCGCAGAAGAACAAATGGGGCTGCCAAACGTGAAAATGGGCAGCATAACAGGAAAGCGAGGAGGCAAAATGCAGTGAGAACGTATATTATACAGGGTACGTTCATGGCTAGTTCCACCAAGTGGTACTAACTAAACGGCTATTAACTCCAACCAGGACCCAAGCGCCCGTGTGACATACTGTCAGATAATGTTAATACACGTTCATACATTTAGCCCTCAGTGAGGAGCTTTACCGACGGCAGTAATTTTTATCCGGCGGCACAAAAGAGCCAACGGTGACGCCCCCAACCGACGGCAGTTTATATGTCACCGTTATACATTTAATTATAAGTTTATGTCACAAAGATTTTTATAATAATAATATCATCAACAACAACAACATACGAAAAAAAGACCACCATCCCCATTACCAGCATCAATAATAATAGTGTTGATAATAAGCAGTTAATAATAATAATAATGATGATAATAATAATAATAATAATAATAATAATAATAATAATAATAAATAATAATAGTGGTAGTAGTAGTAGTAGTAGTAGTAGTAGTAGTAGTAGTAGTAGTAGTAGTAATAACAACAACAACAACAGCAACAACAACAACTACAACTACAACGACAACAACAAGAACACAACAACAACAACAAAAAAAAACCCACCCCAAAACAACAACAAACCAAACAAGAACAAACATAGCCATTGTTATGATTCGATTGGTTGATTTCTTTTCGAATCCCCTTGGTGGACACATTTTAAAGTTATTTTCCTGTCTCATCCTATGATGCACGACCGTAAGTTCTGTCCTGTCTGTGGGAAAGTTCGTACAAAAATATCCATTGTTGCTGATGGAAAAAAAACCCCCCACAATAGCCGATGATTAGTAAACCAGTATTGATAGAAATTATTGTATCCCGACTTGAGCTGTCTCTGTCAAATATGTATGTTAAACATGTCGGATTGTTGAGTTAGTTGAAGGAAATTGTGGACTGGAATATATCGCGTCTAGTGTCACTGCTTATGTGGGTCTTTAGTTAAACTACATTAATTGAATCAATGATTAATGCAACATAAAACAGCTTTCAGTTCACTATTGTATTGCAATTGTGAAGTTGATCTCTCTCTCTCTCTCTCTCTCTCTCTCTCTCTCTCTCTCTCTCTCTCTCTCTCTCTCTCTCTCTCTCTCTCTCTCTCTCTCTCTCTCTCTCTCCCTCTCTCTCTCTCTCTCTCTCTATCTCGCTATCTCTATCCCTTTTTGTCTCTCGATGTTTCGTTTGGTGGCAGCTGGAAATCTGTTACGTCCAACATTTTTCAAAGATGGCTTCTCCAGAAAATCGTCTGCAAAATAAACTATTTATTAGTAGTAAAATATGCATGGTGTTCGTTGGTGTGGGTTTTTGCTGTTGTTGTTGTTGATTTTTTGGGGGGTGGGTGGGGTGTTACTATTATTAGGCTTGCAAGCCTTTTCGAGAGGGATTTGTTTTATCTTGCCTATTTTGTGAGAAAAGTTCTTGGCCCATTTCGTGGAAAGTATGCAGGTAATTAGGTCCCTCGATGGGATTGAATTTATTTAAATAGTTCGTTTATAAGTTATGTATATTGGCCTCTATCTCGAATTATGTGGAATTATTTGTTTTAAAAATTCTTCAGTGGTCTGATTTGTCATATTGTGAAAACCACATTCTCAGCCCATATTTGCTGAAATCTGGTAAGTAGTTAGCCCCTCCACCACCACGGGGAATTGATTGTATTTTTAAAATGTGTTTATAGGTTAATAAATTGGCCTCTATCGCAAATTTCGTATCGTCAGTTTTTATTAAATTTTGAGATTGAAATTCTAGATTTAATGTATACTCTATCAACATAAAAAAGTGTCAAAATATTCAATTAATCCGCTGCTTGCTTCCAGAGGAATTGCGATTGTTATTGTTAAGACCGGCTCTGTTCATTTTCTTTCATTTTACAACGCCAAAATCTTGGCATGTTGAGAAGTCTTTAGGTTACGACAATATGCTTTTTATTTTGTTTATCTTGAAATCTATGCATGTGACAGAAATGCATGTTTCATGTCAGGATTACTCATTTACTGCTTTATTAATTTGTAAAACATGAAACAAGTTAATATGGCAAGACATTTAATGAAACAGGCTAACCATAATACTTCTACAGGCGAGGCTACTTAGTCGTATTGTCACGAACTGTTGAACCGTGAGTTAATAAGAGGACAGTCAACAACAGCTACCGCTGTCTTTAAAGAAGCAGGTGTGTGTTTAAAGGCACACTGTCACAGATTTAAGGACTTTATTTCTCTAAAAATGGATAATAAATAAAAATTACAGTAATTGTTGGAAACCAAATCTAGCTATCGCATCACCTTAACAGAACCACGATGGAGTGAAATCCATTTCATCCCTCTTGGCAATTTTATTTTCTGAATTATGGACTATTGTCATAATTCAATTATTTTTACAAAATGTCATTAATAAATGGAGTATGGTGGTTATGAAGATGGTTGAATAAAGTACCTTTAGGGACAAATCAAATTATATTTGTTCAGGTAATTCTGTGTTAGACCATTAAATAGGTCAGTGGTCTGTAACAATATCCCTTTAAACACACACACACACACACACATATATGATTTGGCTGAAATATGGTAGTTGGTTGGGTGATATCTCCATGTATGTGGGTTGGGATTGGGGTTTTTGTAAATAAATTCGAAAGAAGAAGAAAAGTAAAAGTGTTTTGGAAACACACACACATACACACATGTACTATTTGTGTTCGTAATTTAGAACTCAATCGGCTGAGAAATAAATAACTTCTAGTACATTTCTGGTATGAAAAAAATGCGTTTCCTATGGGACGGCCTATAGTAGTATATCTGCGTGAATAAACTTCCAAACTGTTGCCAGTCACGCACTGCCCAATTGATTCTGTAATTAATAGTACATTTATACATTACATCAGAGTTAAGAATACTAGCATCACTTGGTTAAAATACAAAATAATTCCATACTTACTAATTTGTTTGCTGCCCAATTTGTTGTTGCCAATTCTCCCGTCTACAGAACGAGTGTGAGTCGTGGTTTCTTGTTACATGTGTATGTAAGACATGTGACCAATCAGAGATGCTACTTCTTAATTAGTTTACGACTATCGCCTACATATTACATCTAACGAAATAAAGAAACTGCAGAGCCAATTGGAAAATATATTCTGTATTGTCCAGTTATATTATCGATGCATACCAGCGAACCAACCAACTGCAGTAGATGCGTCGGAGTTTGTCAATATGAATTAAGCTCTGTAAAACCCACTACAAAACAAAGCTGCGTTTCTGTTTTTCGACCAGCTAAACAGTTAAAAGTGTTTTTGTTTTTATAAATACTTGACTCACACTACCAACAGCCAGCAGAAATAAAGAAACTGCAGAGCCAATTAGAAAAGGTCTTCTGTATTATCCAGTTATATTCCAGATGCATACAACGACCAGCGAACCAACTAACTGCAGTAGATGCGTCGGAGTTTGTTAATATGTATTAAGCTCTGGAAACCCCCCAAAAAGCTATATTTCTGTTTTATCGTCCAGCTAAAGAGTTGAACGTTTTTAGTTTTTTTAATGCTAGCATCAGACTTTCAACTGCCATCAGACTGTTGCCAAACTCTATGGTTGTGTTGTGATGTTCCCTACTTCAGACTTATGACGGGCGCGCTGTTGTCGGAGATTGTCAATAAGAATTAAGCTCAGGAATCCAAATCAAATAAGCTGTATTTCTCTTATTTTGAGACGTGGTAAAGTGGTCGCTTAGTGCGCGGTCGGTTTAGGATCGATCCCCGTCAGTGGACCCATTGGGCTATTTCTCGCTCCAGCCAGTGCACCGCGACTGGAATATCAAAGACCGCGGTATGTGATATCCTGTTTGTGGGATGGTGTATATAATCGAAAAGAGTCGCCCATGAACTGCCAACGGCGGGTTTTCTCTCAATATATGTGTGGTCCTTAACCATATGTCTGACGCCATATAACCGTAAATAAAATGTGTTGAGTGCGTCGTTAAGTAAAACATTTCTTTCTTTCTTTTTTCGTCCAGCTAAACAGCTAAACATGTGTTTTAATGCTAGGTTCAGACTACCAACTGACAACAGAAAGTTGCCCAACTCGATGGTTGTGTTGTGATGTCCACTACTTCAGTCTTACGACGGGTGCGCTGTTTTCGAAGTTTGTCAATATGTATTAAGCTCTGGAAACTCCATCAAAAAGCTGTATCTGTGTTTTCGTGCAGCTAAACAGTTAAAAATGTGTTTGTTTTGTTGTTGTTGTTGTTTGATGCTAGCATCAGACTACGAACTGACAACAGAAAGTTGCCCAACTCGATAGTTGTGTTGTGATTTCCCCTACTTCAGACTTACAACGGGTGCGCTGTTACGGTCACACCTGGCAGATGATTGTGTCGTTTTTCAACCATTTTGGCTGCACATGCATTCGAGGCCCATTTTGTAGCTCTTATTTACTCTTTGGTAACATTGATCGACATCCTATTTTTTTGCACCCGAAATGTTTTACTTAACGACGCACTCAAAACATTTTATTTACGGTTATATGGCGTCAGAGATATTGTTACCGTCTACACAGATATTGAGAGAGGAAACCCGCTGTCGCCACTTTATGGGCTACTATTTTCTATTAGCAGCGAAGAATCTTTTATTTGCATCACCCACATACATGATAACACATACCTCGGTCTTTGATATACCCGTGTAATATAATTGAGCTTTCCGTGCCAAAAAACAAATAAAAAGCAACATGCAATCTGTCACGTACTCCGAAGTTACAGCTGCACTGTGTAAAGAAACACATCTAGACTAATAATACACTAACAAACTAAATACACATACATACATATGTCTCCACACACAATTGCGACATTCATGATACACTGTGTGTTTACATAATCGTATAAATAATACGTCCATATACTTAACTTTATATGACACCCAAGAGTCGATGTGCATGTTTATGCTGGGGTGTCATTAAACATTAATGCATTCATTTTTTACAAGATCATATTGCTATAGTATTAATCATCGGCCAATGGAGTCAAATGTTTGGTCTTCAGAGGAAACTCGTGACAAGTTTATTATTATTATTTTACATTAGCAGCATCGACTCTTTTTTCTTTTCTTTTTTATACACTTCCCCCACAGACAGGACATCAATTACCGCGGCCTTTTATATACCAGTCGTGGTCATCCTGCTAAATGTGATATAGCATGGTACTAAAGGAAGGAAATATCTTATTTAACGACGCACGGAACACATTTTATTTACGGTTGTCACGGAGATTCTATAATTCCCGTAACTGAATAAAACACGATTATCAAAATATCTCTCCTAACTGTATATATATTAGATCTCTCTGTAACAGGCTGTTAAACCCTAGTATGGCTCGTCTCTAGGTATGATCAGAGATACGATCTTATATAAAGTATATATTATTATAGCACGTTAGTTCTCTAGAAACACAACAAAAACACAATACACTTTGGAATCTGTATTAATCTACGCTGACAAATGTACAGCCGTAGTAGTTCATTAATAACAGCAATAATAACAACCCAGAACTGATCACTTAATTAGTTAATCTCTAGGTGTCTAGTTACACAATATGCTAATCACTTCACCGTTACACCACACCCACACGTGTGATAATTGAGAAACGCTTCCAGGAGAAGTTAATTAATAACGGAATTACAACACCATTCCTAACTGGTTAATTTTTAATTAACCGTTACTACTCGTTCAGTAACGTGTGATAAGTTAGGAACGCTTCCAGGGGAACTTAATTAATAAAGGAATTACAGCTCTATTCCTAACGGGTTAATTTTTAATTAACCCTAACTACTCATTCAGTAACCTTGTGACACAGAATTAATATTGGTACCTATCACAATAAAGACAATAACCTACAGTGTACCTAGGTCCTCTAGGATGACTGGCTAAGCTTTATATTACCAAATACTCATATACTGTTAGAACAAAAAGTCTACGATTTACTTCGTCAGATGACCGAAGACACTGTCTAAAGAATATTGGTATAATACAGTATTAAAATATTTAAAGTCACATCAATCACATCAAGGTTATACACAGAGCAGAAATGATATTTACCAAAGTCCAAACGGACTAACGTTCCCAGGAAGCTTCCTTTTCCGTTTCTCCTCGATATCTCTAAAACACTAGCTATTTATTATAAATCAGGATTTTGCCTGGGGGTACAAGGCGGTACCTCACGTATCATCTCATATTCCAACTCTACTAGAGTCGGTATTATTTCTCTCTGATCGTCAGACTTACTGACGCCAACGTCGCCAAATCACGGTTGTAAAAACCGCACTCGCAGGGGTATTACGTAACTACTCGCCACATGGCCTCCACAGCTGGACTAAGTGCATATTGGAATGCCCGATCGCGCGAAATATTACGTAACAATTTGCCCAGCTAGCTAAGTGCAATTAAACTGCACACGGCCCTCTAACACAATTAAAATCGCCACAGGCGAAACAAATTTAAGAGCATGTACCGTCACACACCCCCACCTCAAAAAGGATATTTCCTCTACTCTAGGAATAGGGAAATATACTACATTAAAACAAAAATGTGCGTTAACCGACGCATACGGACATTTATAACACATGTAATAATAAGGTGACTACCAGTAATCACACTGAGTCTCTGAGTCCCTGGTATAAAATAAAATATATATAAACAAAACAGAATTAAAGAATGTCAACACATTATCATAACGTTCAACTTCGGGACAGGGCATCAGCGATTACATTGGATGGGCCCTTGATATGTTTAATGGCAATTGGGTATTCTTGCAGAAGAAGACTCCATCTCAGAACTCTCTGGTTGGAGGCTTTCATTAGGATGGTCCAGTCCGTCTTCGTCTTCTGGGAACAGCACAGCTCCAGCACCCACGTCACTGGCACCCACAGCTAGGTTGAACGGCATTCGGTCGTCTGGTGCTGCCATCACGGGAGACGAGTAGCGCCTCTGCTTGAGACGTTTGAATGACTTCTCGCATTCACCTGACCAATGGAACTTCGTTTCCTTCTTTCTCAGCGTCGCACGTTTTCCAGGTTTTCTCCGATAGGCATGCTGTCGACGCGGTGTAGCGTTGGGTTCCAAGCGCACATCTTGGCTTAAGGTATTGGTAACCGTTGGAAGGTCCCGACAAATGGAAACATTGTCTTGTATCAATGTAGTCAGCTTTGCTCGCTGGGGGTTCAAGTCTGCTAGAATCTGGCTGTTGGCCAACTTGATCTCCGCAGTCTTGACGTCATCACAGGAAATTGAGTGTCTCTCAATTTGGACCGGTCTCTCTGGAAACTATCGGCAGTCTGTCAAATAACCTTTTAGCAAATTGATGTGACAATACCTATTTTTCCTAACCCTATCAGGAGTGTTTATCACATACCCTGTCTCATTAACCTCGTTTGAGCACAACATAGGGCCCGAAATACCTGTTCTGCACAGAACCCCGTTTAATGAAAAGGTACAGCAGCACCTATCCCCTGGTTTAATTCCCGACTCTTAGCCTTCCTATCAAACACTGATTTAATATTTGCTCTGAGCATGGCTCAGTTGCTTCCTAGCTAGTTCGGTCGCCGGCAACCTCCCCATCTCTAAACTCTCTTATTATTAATACTCCCTTGTCCACAGTTTAACAAGGTAGTGCGAGCTGCCAACAAACTTGGATCAGCCCCTGCTCTAGAACTAACTCTTGTCTATTACAAGGTGAATCCCCTCTATCAAAGACAACTGGTTCAATTCCCCTCTGCGGGAGATCAACAGGTTCCACCACATTTAATTTGTCAGTTGACTTATCTACAATTTTACTGATAACCTCGTCCACTCCAATTTCATGGCTCACACACGTATCACACAAATCACAAATATCCTCTAGGTCCCGTGCTAACCTACTGGCCATAGCCCTAGTCTTTACACACGCAGGATATCTAATCTCATCAACCTCACTCTCTTCTACTGGTAAAGGGCTGTCTTTACTTAACAATTGGTCACATGTCGGCTGACAACACTGACTAGTCAAATCATTACCCAACAAAACTCCTATGTTTTCAACAGGCAAGTCCTTCACAACACCCATAATGACTGGTCCCGTCACAAACTTCGAACACAAGAAAACCTTATGTAACCGGACAACCATTTTTTCTCCAGTAACCGAGGTTAAAGCCAAACTACGTCCTATGTCTGAATTTTCAATACCAGCTAAACACTTTTGCGTTATCAGACTCTGACTGCACCCGGTATCTCTATAGATTGATATTGCCTTAGGACACAACTCTTGTTTCACATCACAAACCATACCAGGTGGACACATACGGGTTTACTTTCTCTGCCATGGGAACTAACCATTAACTCTCTCGCTAACGGAGCTGACCTCACTAAACCGACCACTTGCGCATTATCGCGTTTCCTTTTAAAACAGTCCCCGATAAGATGGTTATCCTTTTTACAGTAACTGCACTGTGGACGAAAAGTTCGTGCATTGGCTGATAATGCAGGTCTATCCTTACTTTGCCCACCAGGTGCATTCCTTGCCTGACTAGCTGACCAACTAGATGACTCTCCCCGATAGTTACTTTCCCGGGGAAAAACCTGGCTGAAATTTCTTTCTTATCACCCTGTTGTAAAGATCTACCCGGTACTGCCTGAGCTTGTGTATTAACACGTAATCATCTGCCACTATGCCTGCCTCCTCTATCTTTTTGACATCACGATCCTCTAAATGAATACGTAAGCTAACTGGTAATCCATTTTTAATGTCCTGTAAGATCAAACAACTCCCGTAACTCGGTATATGACTCTACCTGATGAGAAACAACCCAGTTTTATCAAACATCCCTGCCTTCTTAGCCACAAACTCACTATAACACTGACCCTGCGTTTTTCTCAACTCGCTATACCGTAAACGATAATCCTCAGGTCGTAATTCATAAGCCCTCAACACTGCAGCCTTAACTAAGTCGTACTGACTTGCTCGCTCATCACTCATTGAATTATAAGCTATACTAGCCCTCCCCTTTAACTTAGACACGGCTAACAATGTCCACTTAGACTCCGGCCAATTTAGCTGCTTAGCGGCCCGTTCAAAAAAGTGGAAAGAACATGTCTACCTCCTGATCGTCAAATACAGGCACTGATCTATAAGCCTCCGACATGTTAAAAACATTTCCTGCCTCACGTCTAACTTCTTCAATATTCAACTTTAAACTCATGTTCCACTTTTAATTTTTTCTAACTGGAATTCTCTATCTTCCTTTCTTCTTTCTCTCTATCCCTATCTTCTCTCTTCTCTCTTCTCTCTCTCTCTCTCTTCTCTCTCTCTCTCTCTCTCTCCTCTCTCTCTCTCCTCTCTCTTCTCTCTCTCTCTCTCTCTCCTCTCTCTCTATCTTCTTTTCTCTATCCCTATCTTTCTTTCTCTCTATCTCTATCTCTCTTTCTTCTCTCTCTCTCTCTCCTCTCTCTCTCTCTCTCTCCTCTCTCTCTCTCTCTCTCTCTCTCTCTCTCTCTCTCTCTCTCTCTCTTCTCTCGCCTCTCTCTCCTCCACCTCTTCTAAATGCACGTTCTTCGCTTTCGTACTCAAGCTTTTTAAAAGCTAACTGTTGTTCCATACTCAAGTCACTTATCTCTATCTCTGGAACAATCTCACTGTCTTCCATAACAGGCCTATCACCAAAAACTTCCTGGATAATAATTGTCTTATATCACCTAAGGTTTTAGCTGATGTTAAATCAATTTCTCGCTCACCTGCGATTTCAACTAACTCGGCCTTACGTGCTCGCTTAATCTCCACTACACTGAGCGTAGGCCTATATAGCAAATTCTTATCCATGTTTAGATATGACGCACTTATTATTAATTAATTTTCTAGTGAACAACGTGCTACTTCTGGTAAATTTGTAAAAATATTTTATAAAGCCCCCATTTACAAACAATACTTTTTTAAATATGCCTGTCTCGTTTCAGATCCCGGACGAGCCCCCAATTATCTACTCCTGTCACGGGGATTCTATAATTCCCGTAACTGAATAAAACACGATTATCAAAATATCTCTCCTAACTGTATATATATTAGATCTCTCTGTAACAGGCTGTTAAACCCTAGTATGGCTCGTCTCTAGGTATGATCAGAGATACGATCTTATATAAAGTATATATTATTATAGTACGTTAGTTCTCTAGAAACACAACAAAAACACAATACACTTTGGAATCTGTATTAATCTACGCTGACAAATGTACAGCCGTAGTAGTTCATTAATAACAGCAATAATAACAACCCAGAACTGATCACTTAATTAGTTAATCTCTAGGTGTCTAGTTACACAATATGCGAATCTCTTCACCGTTACACCATACCCACACGTGTGATAATTGAGAAACGCTTCCAGGAGAAGTTAATTAATAACGGAATTACAACACCATTCCTAACTGGTTAATTTTTAATTAACCCTTACTACTCGTTCAGTAACGTGTGATAATTTAGGAACGCTTCCAGGGGAACTTAATTAATAAAGGAATTACAGCTCTATTCCTAACAGGTTAATTTTTAATTAACCCTAACTACTCATTCAGTAACCTTGGAAGCTTCCTTTTCCGTTTTTCCTCGATATCTCTAAAACACTAGCTATTTATTATAAATCAGGATTTTGCTTGGGGGTACAAGGCGGTACCTCACGTATCATCTCATATTCCAACTCTACTAGAGTCGGTATTATTTCTCTCTGATCGTCAGACTTACTGACGCCAAAGTCGCCAAATCACTGTTGTAAAAACCGCACTCGCAGGGGTATTACGTAACTACTCGCCACATGGCCTCCACAGCTGGACTAAGTGCATATTGGAATGCCCGATCGCGCGAAGTATTACGTAAGAAGTTGCCCAGCTAGCTAAGTGCAATTAAACTGCACACGGCCCTCTAACACAATTAAAATCGCCACAGGCGAAACAAATTTAAGAGCATGTACCGTCACAACGGTTATATGGCGTCGGACATGGTTCAGGACCACACAAATGTAAAGAGAGGAAATCCGCTGTCGCCACTTCATGGGCTACTCTTGTTTGATTAGCAGCAAGGAATATTTTATATGCACCATCCCACAGACAGGATAATACATACCACGGTCTTTGACATACCAGTTGTGGACCACTGATTGGAACGGAAAATAGCTCAATGGGTCCACCGACGAGGACAGATTCCAGACTAACCGCGCATCAAGCGAACGCTCTCAAAGTACATGGAATGCAGTGTCTAATTTCAAAAGATTTCAACCCCTTAAAGATACATTCCCAAGTTTGCTGCATTGTAAGATGTTTCCGACTAATAAACTATTTCTACGATTAAACTTGCATATTAAATATATTTTCGTGTTTAGAATATCAGTCTTAATATTTCTAAGAAGTCCAAACTGGATTTCGTCTTCAAACAATTTCGTACATTCGAAAACATATTTTTTGTTATGAAATAAAATGAAATTTAACCTAGTACAAATACTAGAACGGTCAGAAATACGTTTAATACACAGCCACTACTACTTTATGTGGAAAAATATATTTGATATATAATTACAGTCGTCACAAAGTCTCTATTAATCGATAACATCTTAAAAAGTGCAGCAAACTCAGGAATGTCCCTTTAACCACCTCGTAAGGACAATACATTAGTGCTAAACGATACTGTTGATTCAGCTCGATCAATTTGTTTTATAACTATAATATGTGTAATAAAAATATGAACGCGTTTATTTGTTATGAATGTCATACTTACTTTTTATTTTATCATGGATGTTTGTTTCGTTAAAGGGACATTCCTAAGTTTGCTGCATTGTAAGATGTTTGCGACTAATAACATATTTGGATGATTAAAGTTGCATATTAAATATATTTTCTTGTTTAGAATTTCAGTGACTGTATAATCAATGGGATTTTTTTTTTTTTGTCGTCTTGATATTTATAAGAAGCCCAAACTGGATTTTTTCTTCAAACCATTCCGTACGTACGAAAAAACATTTTTGTTAGGAATATAAATGAAATTTAACCTAGCACAAATATTAGAACGATCAGAAACGCACTTAATACACAGCCACTAATACTTACGCAAAAAATAAATATATTTGGTATGTAATTGCAATAGGTAAAACGTCTCTGTTAATCGATAACATATTAACAAATTGCGGCAAACTCAGAACTGTCCCTTTATCCTTGCTAAAACTACTTCAGTGCAGCTACCCAAGGCATACACATTTTCGCCTATATAGTACATGTCCATTGTGACAACATTGAATACCACCCATAGTTCACACCGTATTATCTGGTATACAAATGGACTTGAAGTACACATGCAATCATTGTTCAGATGCAACTATTATCCTGTTCAATTATTTACATGAAAACAAACCCAAACCCCGACAGGTTTTAAATACAAATCATCATATAAAATGCACGAAGTTGACTTAATTCCACTTTTTAAAAATCTCTGTGTCTTTTGAATGCACGTTATTTCTCCTATAAATAACTAAGGTCATTTGCATATCAAAAACATCATTCTATAGTGCGTTTCAAACTAATGTTCGGTTCTATCGTCCTATCCGCACAAATCGTAGTATGACCTATATTTAAGAAAATATCTGTAAACATGAAGCAGGCGCGGATTCAGGTGGGGAGTTTCAAGTGACAAAACCTCAGTTTGAAAAAAAAATATGTATTCAAATATTATAATTATATTGTGGGAATACACAAGCGCGCGCGCTGAAGGGGGAGACAGACAGAGAGAGAGAGAGAGAGAGGGAGAGAGAGAGAGAGAGAGATGAGAGAGAGATCGGAGAGAGGAGAGAGCCGAGAGGAGAAGGAGAGAGAGAGGAGAGAGACAGACAGAGAGACGTCATTTATGTAACGACGCACTCAACATATTTTAAATCTATGGTTATATGGTTAGGGGAGAGAGAGAGAGAAGAATATGGTATGCATGCGATTGGTGGAGGTGTGACCCTCTGACACACCCCAACCCCACTTAGGATTCTTTTGTATATGGAGCGGGGACGTAGCTCAGAGGTAAGCGTTCGCTCATTGTAGGTCGAACTGATCGATCCCACATGGTGGACCCATTGGGTTGTGTCCTAGTTCCAGCCTGTGCACCACAAACTGATGTATAAAAGGCTGTGGTATGTGCTATCCTGTCTATGGGATGGTGCATATAAAACGTCCCTTATTGCTTATCAAAATTGGTATATCGGAAACAGTGGCCCATGTGGCGGTAGCGAGTTTCTTTCTCACTGTCATAATGCTCCTTAACCGTTTTGTCTGACGCCACATAAACGTATATCGAATGCGTTGAGTGTGTCGTTAAATAAACATTTCTCTCGTATGTATGTGTAGTCTATATGCATTTCTAGTCGATTAGTTTATAGGTTGTTAGGTCGTTTGATAGTGAATGATATGGAAATAAATAGTTCTTGGTGTTAAAGAGTTCATGCATACATTAAAGTAATACTCCTGATGGGTATGGAGAAATAACTTAATCAGTCGACGAACTCATTTCTTCATCACTATCACAGGGGGTATTTTATTTCTTATAAAACTATTGTGTTTTCTAAAATCTTCTTCGATCTTTATTACATGTTTAACTGCGTCAGAGAAGTGTGTAGGTGTGACAGAGTTCAATGCATGTGCAAGTTCGCTCCGCTCCTTGGTCATTTTACCATCATTATGACGAGCTATGTGCCCTTCGACTTGACTCCAGATCAGTTCTATCGGATTGAGTTCAGAATGTCTTGGCGGCAGTCTTAGACACAAGTGCCCATGGCGTTCAGCAATATCATCAGTAACAAATTGCTTTGCACATTTGTTACTTTTCACAAATTCATAAAGAACTGGCTTTGTCATGTTACTCTCAAAAGGTATATTTTTGTTTCGTAGCCACGACTGAAGTTTCTTCCTTTTTAGCGTTTAGTGCAGGACATCGTGTAATCTCAGTTAATTTGTTGTGGTAGCTTGCGTTATCCATGACGATAACAGAAGGTTCTGGTAGAGAAGGCATAAGTTGTTCTTCAAACCATTTGATGAAATTGTCATGATTCATCTCACCATGATAGTCTCCGTCTGTTTTTTTAGCTCAAAGATCAATTCACAGCCATCTATCAATCCATATTTATCACAGCCAGCATGACAAATAATAAGTCTTTTTCCCTTCCCAGTCACCGAACAGAGTTTAGGAACTCGATCAGCAGCGTCTGATTTCGGCAGGTGATTGGCGGTACTTGTGCCCGGGTGGATATCTGTCCAGTGGTGGGATGTTGTGTGGTTGACATTCACCCAGGTCTCATCTTGATACACTATTAAATACCCCTGTTCTCGTAAACTGGATATCTCATGGAGATAGGACAGTCTCCTGTCTGATATATTGGCGTCCTCAAAAATCACTTTTCCGGTTGTAGACATATGTTGGTATTTAAAATCGAGGTCATGGAGTGTTCTTCGTAAAGTTGATATGGATATGTTGATTCCACATTCCTCCCTTAAAGCCACGTTAATCTTATGTAATTTAGTTAATTTACCCTCTCTATAAAATCTGTATACTCGTCGTCTAATAACATCTTTATCAAATAAATCGATGAGTTTTCGGTCGCGTTTTTTAACAGTGATTTCTGTGCTTGGATTCGTAGAGCTTAGATTTTTCACAGTTCTTTTTTACTGTTGAAACCGAAACTTTAAGTGCAGCGGCAACTCGATCGACAATTCGATAAGAAGCATACCTAGGTCTACCGCGCTGATATTCATCTTCAAAATAATTGAAAACGTTCTTAATACACGATTTTACATCAACTGAAGTGTTTTTCGATTTACCCATATTTTTCCTCAAATAACAATAACAAGAATGTTGACTAATACATTTTCAATGAATTTATATACCCTACCTAACTTGAATTTTACGTGGTTTACACATTGCTACAATAGCATGTGCAGTCATAGATCGAAATAATGATGCTATTGACCAAGCAATGCTATCATATTTTGAACATTCAGGGCTGTGTCTGCGGGATGAAAAAGTGGTTGAACCCCAACGAGTCCGAACAATAGCCATTGGGTTTTCGCATTACAAATGTAACACCCAACCCCCAAACCCCAGCCCCTAGCACCACCCTAAATACTATATATATATATATATATATAATATATATATATATATATATATATATATATATAATATATATATATATACGTATGAGTTCCCAATTTAGAGGCAAATTAAATAACATTTTTATTATTATTTGATGTTGGTGGCCTTTGACATTGTATCCCCCCCCCCCCGGTCTTCTGGGTCCGACCCTGCATTAAATTTATTTATAAATTTGGAAAGCACATTCCTGCGGTGTGTGTGAGGTGATTTGTGTTTATTACTGTGCTACACCTCAGTTGTGTTAGGTTAGGTATGGTATGCTAATATATAACTGATATAATAAAATAAAAAAACATAATACATTAGCTAAATTTATTAAATATAATGCACCTACAAGAAAGGGTTACATGATCTGTTTGTTTACATATATGTTTAACGGAAAGATTAGACAATGCTGTTACACACTGCAAAACAATAATAACCTTGATTTAGTGAAACAAGCTATAATGGCCTTCACGTAGCCTCAGATCCCAATGTTTTGATATGCAAATGACCTTAGTTATTTATAGGAGAAATAACGTGCATTCAAACGACACAGAGATTTTTAAAAAGTGGAATTAAGTCAACTTCGTGCATTTTATATGATGATTTGTATATAAAACCTGTCGGGGTTTGGGTTTGTTTTCATGTAAATGCAAAGAAAACAAATATCGAATAGGAAATAAACGTAACATTTGCAAAAAAATTGGGTCTAAATAATTGAACAGGATAATAGTGGCCATGCCTGAATAGCTGTAGTGAATTCCATACATATTCTGTAACATCCGTTTAACACATATTGTACTTCCACATTTCTTGTTATGAATAAGCAACATAGTATCCAACGTAAAAATCAGGGCACATCAATGGCTCATTTAATGTCTTGTTGATGTGGATTCAGGGGTTTTCGTTGTTTTTCTTTGTCCTAAATTCGGCTCTTTCATTGTCCAACAGTTTCAAAAACATTTAGGGAAACACGGCTGCAACCATATAGTCCAACACCTATCTGTAAAGTATGCCTATACCCCCCACCCCCATTATCCCCAAATAGGATCAATTCTATCACTATCCCAGAGTCAAATTCCAATTTCGATGGCCCACACCCAGTCATTTATGCTCAGAGGATCTGTAGCCCTCTCACGAAGACAGAGCAAAACATTACTGACATTAAAAGTTAAGGCAAACAATCTAGCTTCTTTGATAGATTGCATAATTAATTTAGGTCATCAGTGTTTCTAAATTTTACGGGTAATAAATAGGCCCCCGATGCAGCCTAGAATACGTTCGCTTGATGCACGATCAGTCAGGGATCGATCCCCGTCAGTGGGCACATTTGGGCTGTCTACCTTACCTTCATTGCATCACATGGTATACCATAGGCCGCCGGGCGTGACCTATCTGTCTGTGGATGGTGCATATAAAAGATCCTTGCTACATGTACAATGTATGGGTTTGCTCGTCTAAGACTACTGTCACAATTAAGGGATATTCTGAGTTGCTCCATTGTAAGATAAGTCGGCTAATGAAATAGTTCTGAATAAAACATACATATTAACGTATATTACTTGTTTAGAATATATATATATAATATATATATATGATATATATATATATTATATATATATATATATGGTTATGATATCTATATATATCATATATATATATTAAAGGGATATTATATATGCTGCATTGTAATATATTTCCGATATATATATATATATCTATAATATATAAACTTATATATTATATATATATATATTCTATATATCAGAATATCAGAAAGTATATTCAAAGTGTTTCTGGTCGTCTTAATATTTGTAAGAAACCCAAACTGGATTTGTCTTGAAATAATTTCGTACGTACGAAAAAATAATATTTTAGGAAATAAAATGAAATTTAACCTAGTACAAATGTTAGAACGATCAGAAACACGCTTAATATACAGCCACTAGTATTCTTTGCAGAACAAATATATTTGATATGTAATTACAATCGTAAAAAAGTCTCTGTTAGTCGATAACATCTTAAAAATTGCAGCAGACTCAGCAATGTCCCTTTAACAAATGTTTGACATCCAATAGCCGATGATTAATAAAGCAATGCGCTCTAGTGGTGTCGTTAAACTAAAAAAACTTTTACAGAAATAAAGACATCCATAAATGTTTTGCACACTACATTTTAAAATAATAAGTAAAGTTTGTTTTGTTTAACGACACCACTGGGGCACATTGATTAGTTAATCGTCGGCTATTGGACGTCAGACATTGGACTTGTAGACATCAAGAGAAACTCGCTACATTTTTTCATAATGCAGCAATGGATCTTTTATAAATTATATGCACTTTACCACCATAGACAGCACAACACATATCACGGTCTTTGTCCAGTTGTGATGCACTGATTGGAACGAGAAAAACAATCAGTTGAGAGTGGGCCCACCTTAAGTACGTTATCTTCCGTTTATTTTAATCAGCATGCACAACTGCAGATCGTGTTTCTTCTTTTAATTTAATCAGCATGCAAAAGTGCAGATCGTGTTTCTTCTTTTAATTTATTCAACATGCAAAACTGCAGATCGTGTTTCTTCTTTTAATTTATTCAACATGCAAAACTGCAGATCGTGTTTCTTCTTTTAATTTAATCAACATGCAAAACTGCAGATCGTGTTTCTTCTTTTAATTTATTCAACATGCAAAACTGCAGATCGTGTTTCTTCTTTTAATTTAATCAACATGCAAAATTGCAGATCGTGTTTCTTCTTTTAATTTAATCAACATGCAAAACTGCAAATCGTGTTTCTTCTTTTAATTTAATCAACATGCAAAACTGCAGATCGTGTTTCTTCGGTTCATGTGTATTTCCTCTTCTGTGCATCATCATAAGCAATACATTGATTTATCTTCATGTTGTAGATTTCTGCAAAAAGATCCACGATACAGAATTATTGTCTGACCTAAATAAAGACATACATCAATGTTTTACACACCACATTAAAAACAATAATAATAATAATAAAGAAAATAAGAGTCAAAACAAATAGTTGTAGAAAATTATAAACCTTAGAGATTAGTTTTATCTCATAGTCAAAATAAAGATTTTAACATAACTGTAGAAGACCTTAAGAATTTCGTCTTCTTTTCAATTCAATGAATATGAATTGAGATAGATGGAGAGGAGGGCAGGTGTTTAACATGGTGCTTTCCGCTAATGACAAAATCATGCTGGTGAATGTCAATTTAAAAACAAAACAAAAATACGTGTTTTTCGATGCCACTGTGGCTTGCATTCAAGGACTGTATATCGCACTTCCAGCTGTGTTTGAAGAATTAAAGGGACATTCCTGAGTTTGCTGCATTTTTAAAGATATTATCGAAAAACAGACACTTTTTAACAATTGTAAAAATATATGTTTCTGCATAAAAGTTTAGTGGCTGCATATTAAACGCGTGTTTTGATCGTTCTAATATTTGTAATAGGTTAAATTTTATTTTATTTTCTAATTTTTGTTTCGTACATACGAAATTATCTCAAGAAAAAATCTTCAGTTAGACTGAACACGTGTGCGTCATCATCAATAATCCATTCCATTTCGTCATGTCGTTGATTTCTTCCATTCCATTTCGTCATGTCGTTGATTTCTTCCATTCAATTTCAAGATCGGCACGAAACGAGATTAAATTTAAAACGCAATACAATACGCTGACATAACGTTAGAGCTACTAACACACGATATGACTTCTACCGGGCTGCGTACGCAGTATCTACCCCCCTATGTCCGACGATACGTTTTTAAACAACTCGTAAGACAAATGGTATATAACGACCACTCATGTAGTATTATCTATATAAACAACTCGTTGTAAGACAAATGGCGTCTAACGGCCACTGGTGTAGTATTATCTATATAAACAACTCGTTGTAAGACAAATGGTGTCTAACGGCCACTCATGTAGTATTATCTATATAAACAACTCGTTGTAAGACAAATGGCGTCTAATGGCCACTCATGTAGTATTATCTATATAAACAACTCGTTGTAAGACAAATGGCGTCTAACGGCCACTCATGTAGTATTATCTATATAAACAACTCGTTGTAAGACAAATGGCATCTAACGGCCACTCATGTAGTATTATCTATATAAACAACTCGTTGTAAGACAAATGGCATCTAACGGCCACTCATGTAGTATTATCTATATAAACAACTCGTTGTAAGACAAATGGCATCTAACGGCCACTCATGTAGTATTATCTATATAAACAACTCGTTGTAAGTATCTAATGGCCACTCATGTAGTATTATCTATATAAACAACTCGCTGTAAGACAAATGGTATCTAACGGCCACTCATGTAATATTATCTATATAAACAACTCGTTGTAAGACAAATGGCGTCTAAATGGCCACTCATGTAGTTTATATATATAGTATCTACGGCCACTCATAAACAACTCGTTGTAAGGACAAATGGCGTCTAATGGCCACTCATGTAGTATTATCTATATAAACAACTCGTTGTAAGACAAATGGCATCTAACGGGCCACTCGTAGTATTATCTATGAAACAATAAACAACTCGTTGTAAAACAACTCGGGTAAGACAAATGGTATCTAACGGCCACTCCTGTAGTATTATCTATATAAACTACTCGTTGTAAGACAAATGGTATCTAACGGCCACTCATGTAGTACTATATGTATAAACAACTCGTTGTAAGATAAATGGTTATCTAACGGCCAGATAAATGGACATCTAACGGCCACTCATGTAGTATTATCTATATAAAACAACTCGTTGTAA
>NW_024534306.1:0-36716 GCF_016097555.1 Gigantopelta aegis
GTTTCATTTAGAAAAATTGACAAGGGGGCAAATTATACTTAGAGAAAATTTAGAGGGGGCGAAGGGCTGCATGCGACAGCGCGCCCTCTATGGGGACTCTGGAGGCATCCCCCCAGAAAATGTTTGAATTTTAGACCCTCTGAGATTACTTCTGGTACATTTTCAAACCATTTGTGGTTTTCAAGTGACATGAAACAAAAGAGTAGAAGAATAGTGTTTAGGTTAAAACTGTACATTCTCTTTGTGTTTAGCCTAAGGTTAGACTATGCTGTATATTCCTTGTGTTGGGTTTCAGCTCTGCATTCATTACATCCAATTACCCCTTGAAAAAAATGACTAACCTAATTTCCAAGGGGGGGGCAAGACTCTTACAAGGGGGGCAAATGCCCCTGCCCCCCTAATGAAACCCTGACATGTTATATATATTGTATATTTATCATGAATATTAACATGTACAACTAAAGATTAGCTACTTTTATGCAGTCTGTGTTATTGTATTAGTAGTGTAACATGTCAGTGGTCTAATTTACTGTTAATATTTTTGTTTGTTATTATTATAATAGGTTGGATGGGCAGCTCTTCATTATGCAAGTTTTGAAGGACATGCAAACATTCTTGACGTATTAGTCAACCATAATGCTGACATAAATATTGTTACTAAAGTAATTGACATTATGATATCAGAAAATAAGACAGACAAATAAAAATGCTCAAAATAGTAATGCCAGTATGAATATTTGGCCACAGAGATTCAGTAGCTTGTGTTTTTTGTTTTTTTTGCTTAAGAAAAAAGTTGTGGCTATTGTAATACATCTCCCCTTAGTTTTTCATTATGTACCATGGCTAAATTCTTGCATTGCATTTCTGTATACATTAATAGCAAATTCTATGTAGCTTAGCAAAGACAGGCACTGTAAATATTAAAGTAACAATACTTTTTAAAACATGTTTTTTCTTCTTTCTATAATTATGGTGTTATTATTACTTGTGATCTGACTGTGTCCTTCATAATATAACAGGACGTAGTGTACCTTAATGTAATATAAATTCTAAGTGTATTGAATCCAATGTTTTTTTTTTAATTACCCTATTATTTTCTTTTCATGTATATCATGTTGTTATTACTTGTGATCTGAATCTGTCCCTTGCAATATAATAGCTGGTAAGTGTACTTTAATGCAGATAAATTCTAAGTGTTTTTGAATCGAGTGTTTTTTCTTTTTATTTACTCTAATGTTTTTCTTTTCATGTATATTATGTTGTTATTACTTGTGATCTGAATGTGTCTTTTACAATGTAATAGCCAGTAAGTGTACTTTAATGTAATGTCAATTCTAAATGTATTTGAATCCAATATTTTCCTTTTTATTTATTTATTTTTGTTCTTTTCATATATATATATATATATGATGCCGTTATTACTTCTGATCTGAATATATCCTTGACAATAAAATAGTCGGTAAGTGTACTTTAATGTAGTATAAATTCTAAGTGTATTTAAATCCAATGTTTTCCTTTTTATTTACTCTATTTTTGTTCTTTTCATATATATATATATATATATGATGTCATTATTACTGTTGATCTGAATGTGTCCTTTACAATATAATAGTCGGTAAGTGTACTTTAATGTATATAAATTCTAAGTGTATTTGAATCCAATGTTTTCCTTTTATTTACTCTATTGTTTTTCTTTTCATATATATGATGCACTTATTACTTTTGATCTGAATGTGTCTTTTACAATATAATATTTTGTTAGTGTGATGAAATTTAGTATAAATTCCAAGTGTATTTTTTTTCAATTTTTTTTCTTTTTATACACTTTAATTTTTTTTTCATAAAGGCTGCAATTACTTGTGATCTGTATGTGTCCCTATGCAATGTAATAAGCTGTAAGTTTTTTGAATCATTCTAAATGTTTTCATTTTAATTTACTCTATTTGTTTTCTTTTCATATATATCATGTTTTTATTACTTGTGATCTTAATGTGTCCTTTACAATGTAATAGTCGTAAGTATACTTAATGTAATATAAATTCTAAGTGTATTTTAATCTAATGTTTTCCTTTTTATTTACTCTATTTTTTTTCTTTTTATTTATATCATACTGTTATTACTTGTGTGATCTGAATGTGTCCTTTACAATATAATAGCAGGTAAGTGTAGTTATATGTAATATAAATTCTAAGTGTATTTGAATCCAATGTTTTCCTTTTTATTTACTCTATTGTTTGTTTTCCATATATGTATCATGTTGTTATTACTTATGATCTAAATGTGTCCTTTAACAATATAATAGGAGGTAAGTGTACATTAATGTAATATAAATTCTAAGTATATTTGATTCAGTTGTTTTCTTTTTTATTTGTTCTATTGTTTTTCTTTTCATATATATCATGTTGGTATTACTTGTGATTTCAATATGTCCTTTATAATATAACAGTGGTAAGTGTAGTTATATGTAATATAAAATTCTAAGTGTATTTGAATCCAATGTTTTCCTTTTTATTTATTCTATTGTTTTTCTTTTCATATACATGATGCTGTTATTACTTATGATCTGAATGTGTCGTTTACAATGTAATAGTCGGTAAGTGTTGTTAACAATGTAATATTTAAATTCATAAGTGTATTTGAATCCAATATTTTTTCTTTTCATATATACATGTTGTTATTTCTTGTGATCTGAATATGTCCTTTATAATATAACTTAGAAGGTAAGTGTACTTTAATGTAATATAAATTCTAAAGTGTTTTTGAATCCAATGTATTTCCTTTTTAATTACTCTATTGTTTTACTTTTCATGTATATGATTATGTTATTACTTGTGATCCGAACGTGTCCTTTGCAATGTAATAGCCAGTAAGAGTACTTTAATATAGTATTAATTCTAAGTGTATTTGAATCCAATGTTTTCATTTTTTTAATTTCTATTGTTTTTTTTTTTCATATATATGATGCCGTGTTATTAGTTTGATCTGAATGTGTCTTTTACAATGCAA
Source organism: Gigantopelta aegis (assembly GCF_016097555.1). Classification (NCBI taxonomy): domain Eukaryota; kingdom Metazoa; phylum Mollusca; class Gastropoda; order Neomphalida; family Peltospiridae; genus Gigantopelta; species Gigantopelta aegis. Next base: position 3,007 of record NW_024534306.1, read on the forward strand.
TAGATTGTAAGTGTGATGAAATTTACTATAAATTCTAAGTGTATTTTAATCCAATGTTGCTTGTTTATTTACTATTTTTTATGTATGATTATGTTATTACTTGTGAAAACGAACGTGTCCTTTGCAATGTAATAGACAGGTAAGAGTACTTAAATGTAGTATAAAATCTTAGTGTTTCTGAATCCAATGTTTCCATTTTATTTACCCTATTGTTGTTCTTTTCATATATATGATGCTGTTATTACTTGTAATCTAAATATGTCCTTTACCATATAATAGATGGTAAGAGTACTTTTAAGTAATATAAATTGTATTGTTTTTGAATCCCAATTTTTCCTTGTTATTAACTCTATTGTTTTTTTTTACATATGATGCTGTTATTACTTTTGATCTGAACATGTCCTTTACAATATAATAGATTGTAAGTGTGATGAAATTTACTATAAATTCTATAAGTGTATTTAAATCCAAATTTTTTTCTTATTTTTTTTTTGCTTGTTACATATATATGATGCTGTGATTACTTATGATCTGAATGTATGTTTTACAATATTACAGATTGTAAGTGTGATGAAATATAGTATAAATTCTATGTGTATTTGAATCCAATGTTTTTCTTTTATTTGCTCTATTGTTTTTCTTTTTATATATATGATGATGTTATTACTTGTGATCTGATTGTGTTCTTTGCAATGTGATAGGAGGTAAAGTGTGATGAAATGTAGGATAAATTCTAAGTGTTTTTTAATCCAATGTTTTCCTTTTTATTTACTCTATTGTTTTTCTTTTCACATATATCATGTTGTTATTACTTGTGATCTGAATGTGTCCTTTACCATAATAGCGGGTAATTGTACTTTAATATATTTAAATAAATTCTATTTTTTTTCCATATATATGATGCCATTATTACTTGTGATCTAAATGTGTCCTTTACAATACAATAGATTGTAAGTGTGATGAAATATAGTATAAATTCTAATGTATTTTAAAACCAATGTTTCCTGTTTATTTACTCTATTCTTTTCTTTTCATATATATGATGCTGTGATTACTTGTAATCTGAATGTGTCTTTTACAATATAATAGTCAGTAAGTGTGCTTAAATGATAGTATAAAGGGTACTTTAATGTAAAATAAATTCTAAATGTATTTGAATCCAATGTTTTCCTTTTTATTTACTCTATTGTTGTTCTTTTCATATATATCATGTTGTTATTACCTGTGATCTGAATGTGTCCTTTACCATATAATAGCTGGTAAGTGTGACTTTAATATAGTATAAATTTTAATGTATTTGAATCCAATTTCTTTTTATTTCTCTATTTTTTTTTATATATATCTATTGCTTTATCTATTTCATATATATATATGTGATGCTGTTATTACTTGTGATCTGAATGTGTTCTTTACAATATAATAGATTGTAAGTGTGATTTAATGTAGTATAAATTCTAAGTGTTTTTGAATCCAATGTTTTCCTTTTTATTTACTCTATTGTTTTTTTTCATATATATGATTCTGTTATTACCTGTGATCTGAATGTGTCCTTTACAATATAATAGGAGGTAAGTGTGATGAAATATTAATATAAATTCTAAGTGTATTTGAATCCAATGTTTTCCTTTTTATTTACTCTATTGTTTTTCTTTTCATATATATGATGCTGTTATTACTTGTGATCTGAATGTGTCCTTTACAATATAATAGGAGGTAAGTGTGATGAAATATAGTATAAATTCTAAGTGTATTTAAATCCAATGTTTTTCTTTTTATTTACTCTATTTGTTTTTTTTTCATATATATGATGCTGTTATTACTTGTGATCTGAATGTGTCCTTTACAATATAATAGTCTGTAAGTGTGATGAAATATAGTATAAATTCTAAGTGTATTTAAATGTATGTATATTTTTATTTACTCTATTGCTTTTCTTTTCATATATATGATGCTGTTATTACTTGTGATCTGAACGTGTCCTTTACAATATAATAGAAGGTAAGTGTGATGAAATATAGTATAAATTCTAAGTGTATTTAAATCCAATGTTTTTCTTTTTATTTATTCTATTGTTTTCTTTTTTATATATATGATGCTGTGATTACTTGTGATCTGAATGTGTCCTTTACAATATAATAGGAGGTAAGTGTGATGAAATATAGTATAAATTCTAATGTATTTAAATAAATGTATTCTTTTTTTTTTAATCTATTGTTTTTTTTTTCATATATATGATTATGTTATTACTTGTGATCTGAATGTGTCCTTTACAATATAATAGAGGGTAAGTGTGATTTAATATAGTATAAATTCTAAGTGTATTTAAATCCAATCTTTTTCTTTTTATTTACTCTATTGTTTTTCTTTTCATATATATGATGCTGTTATTACTTGTGATCTGAATGTGTCCTTTGCAATGTAATAGGAGGTAAGTGTGATGAAATATAGTATAAATTCTAAGTGTATTTCAATCCAATGTTTTCATTTTATTTACTCTATTGTTTTTCTTTTAAATTTATGATGATGCTGTGATTACTTGTGATCTGAATATGTCCTTTACTATATAATAGTTGGTAAGTGTGCTCTAATATTTGTACATTTTTGAATTATGGTAAATAAATGTATTTGTTTTATTTGGTCTGTTTGAATTATAATAAATATTAATGTTGTTATGAAGCTTGTCTTATATATGAGTGAGTTTGTGTCTTTGTAAAGGGATTCTAGCTCATCTTCTACACTACTATAAATTAGTAACTGTTGTTATTGCTACATACTACTGTTAATTGTTAAGCTTTTCTATTTATAATAGTTTGTCTATAAAAGTGTCCATAATGTAATGATTATGTTTGTATTGCAGAGTGTTATTTGTATTAGTAACATTATTGTAAGAATTATTGAGTTTGTTTTTATTTTAAAAATGATTGTTGTGCAAAGTAATGTTGTCTTTTGTTTGTAAAGTTCTATATAGTGATGTAATACATATATAACAGTGATAACATATATAATATACAACTGTTTTGATATGTTGTCTTGGTTCACATTAATGGTTTTTATTATAATATATTTAGGAGGGATCTACTCCAGTCATGTTAGCAGCAAAGAAGGGACACAAGGATGTTGTTTTGATTTTAACACAGAAAGGAGCCAATCTAGAACTTGTTAACAAAGTAAGTATTTATTTACATACAAGAAGTAGCTAAAAATAAAATGTAAGTTTATTTTTCTTAAAGACAGTTGTTAATTGTGATAGTATTATATTGTTGTGATACTGTTTAAATTGAATTATTGTCTTTAATGATATGTTTAAATAAGATGAATATTGGAAGAAGAGCAGGATACAAAGCCCTGATCATACTAGAATATAGAAAAAAGTAATTGTTTTACAATTTGTGCACTTTGATCAATTTTCCTACTTATTAGACACAAATCAATAGACAAAGTTGACATGTTATATAGTATATGATCATGACAATTAAAGAGGATAGCTAAAGATTAGCTACTTTTATGAAGTCTTTGTTATTGTACTATTAGTGTAACATGTTAATGGTCTAATTTGACAGTTAATATTTTGTTTGTTATTATAATAGGTTGGATGGGCAGCTCTTCATTATGCAAGTTATAGAAGGACATACAAACATTGTTGAAATATTAGTCAACCATAATGTTGACATAAATATTGTTACTAAGGTAATTCAGATTACAAGAATGAGTGTCCTTTTCACTATAGTGTTTTAAGCTGTGTGAATAAATAGATATTAACTATTAAAAAAACATAGTATAGACATTATGATATTCCTTTTAAGACAGCTCAAAAAATAAAAAGCTTTATAGTAGTAATGCCAGCTAGCATTTGCATTATTACTTGAAACATAGTGCTACAGAGACTCAGTAGCTAGTTTTTATCATTGTTTAGCTTATGAAATATAGTATAAATTCTGTAAATTAAATCCAGGCACTGTAATCCTTAAAATTTACTCTAAACATTTTTTTTCTATAATTATGATGCTGTTATTACTTGTGATCTGAATGTGTCCTTTACAATATAATAGATGGTAAGTGTGATGAAATATAGTATAAATTCTAAGTGTATTTAAATCCAATGTGTTCTTTTTATTTACTCTATTGCTTTTCTTTTCATATATATGATGCTGTTATTACTTGTGATCTGAATGTGTCCTTTACAATATAATAGGAGGTAAGTGTGATGAAATATAGTATAAATTCTAAGTGTATTTAAATCCAATGTATTCCTTTTTATTTACTCTATTGCTTTTTTCATATATATGATGCTGTTATTACTTGTGATCTGAATGTGTCCTTTACAATATAATAGGAGGTAAGTGTGATGAAATATAGTATAAATTCTAAGTGTATTTAAATCCAATGTTTTTCCTTTTTATTTACTCTATTGCTTTTCTTTTCATATATATGATGCTGTTATTACTTGTGATCTGAACATGTCCTTTACAATATAATAGTCGGTAAGTGTGATGAAATATAGTATAAATTCTAAGTGTATTTAAATCCAATGTATTTCCTTTTATTTACTCTATTGCTTTTCTTTTCATATATATGATGCTGTTATTACTTGTGATCTGAATGTGTCCTTTACAATATATATAGGAGGTAAGTGTGATGAAATATAGTATAAATTCTAAGTGTATTTAAATCCAATGTGTTCCTTTTTATTTACTCTATTTTTTTTTCTTTTCATATATATGATACTGTTATTACTTGTGATCTGAATGTGTCCTTTACAATATAATAGGAGGTAAGTGTGATGAAATATAGTATAAATTCTAAGTGTATTTAAATCCAATGTATTCCTTTTTATTTACTCTATTGCTTTTCTTTTTAATATATATGATGCTGTTATTACTTGTGATCTGAACGTGTCCTTTACAATATAATAGGAGGTAAGTGTGATGAAATATAGTATAAATTCTAAGTGTATTTAAATCCAATGTATTCTTTTTTTATTTACTCTATTGCTTTTCTTTTCATATATATGATGCTGTTATTACTTGTGATCTGAACGTGTCCTTTACAATATAATAGGAGGTAAGTGTGATGAAATATAGTATAAATTCTAAGTGTATTTAAATCCAATGTATTCCTTTTTATTTACTCTATTGCTTTTCTTTTATATATATATGATGCTGTTATTACTTGTGATCTGAACGTGTCCTTTACAATATAATAGGAGGTAAGTGTGATGAAATATAGTATAAATTCTAAGTGTATTTAAATCCAATGTGTTTTCTTTTTATTTACTCTATTGCTTTTCTTTCTTTTCTGAATCTGTATATATGATGCTGTTATTACTTGTGATCTGAACGTGTCCTTTACAATAATATAATAGTGTGTAAGTGTGATGAAATATAGTATAAATTCTAAGTGTATTTGAAATCCAATGTTTAAATTTTATTTAAGCTTTTCTTTTAATATGTGTTTTGATGCTTTGATTACTTGATTCTGAATATGTCCTTTACAATAATATAATAGTTGGTAAGTGTTTGATTATTACTACACACTACTGTTAATAGTAAATTCTATTTATAATAGTTTGCTATAAAAAGTGTCTATGAATCTTTATGATTATGTGATTATGTTTGTATTGGGATTCTAGTATTCTAACACTACTTGTAATATTTATTGAGAGTTGCTTTTTATCTTAGTTTGCAAAGTTACTAGCATAGTGATGTAATACATTATAACATTGATAACATATATAATATACAACTGTTTTGATATGTTGTCTTGGTTGACATTAATGGTTTATTATAATATATTTAGGTGGGATCTACTCCAGTCATGTTAGCAGCAAAGAAGGGACACAAGGATATTGTTTTGATTTTAACACAGAAAGGAGCCAATCTAGAAGTTGTTAACAAAGTAAGTATTTATTTACATACAAGAAGTAGCTGATGAAATAAAATATAAGTTCTAATTTTTTTAAAGACAGTTGTTAATTTATGATAGTATTGTAATTGTTGTGATACTGTTACAATTGACTTATTGTCTTTAATGATATGTTAAATAAGATGAAATATTGGAAGGAGAGCAGCATACAAAGCCCTGATCATACTATAAGAAAAAAGTAATTATTTTACAATTTGTGCAGTGATCAATTTTCCTACTTATTAGACACAAATCAATAGACAAAGTTGACATGTTATATTTATCATGACAATTAAAGAGGATAGCTAAAGATTAGCTACTTTTATGAAGTCTGTGTTATTGTACTATTATTGTAAGTGTATGTTAATGGTCTAATTTGACAGTTAATATTTTGTTTGTTATTACAATAGATTGGATGGGCAGCTCTTCATTATGCAAGTTATGAAGGACATACAAACATTGTTGAAATATTAGTCAACCATAATGTTGACATAAATATTGTTACTAAGGTAATTCAGATCACAAGAACGAGTGTGTTTCACTTGTAGTGTTTTAAGCTGTGTGAATGAATAGATATTAACTATTAAAAAAACATAGTGTAGACATTATGATATAAAAAGACAGACAAATTAAAAAGCTCAAAATAGTATGAATATTTGTATTATAGTAGCAACATATGACTCAGTAGCTGCATTTTGTTGTTTAGCTTAAGAGAAATATTATAGCTATTGGAAAAACATCTGTCCTTAGTTTTTCATCATGTTTTACCATTAAAAAATTAATGCATCTCTATACACATTAACATCAATTATATGTAGGATAAGAAAAACAGGCACTAAAAATATTAAAGTAACAATACTTGAAAACATATTTTCTCCTTTCTATAATTATGATGCTGTTATAACTTATGATCTGAATGTGTCCTTTACAATATAATAGGAGGTAAGTGTGATGAAATATAGTATAAATTCTAAGTGTATTTAAATCCAATGTGTTCCTTTTTATTTACTCTATTGCTTTTCTTTTAATATATATGATGCTGTTATTACTTGTGATCTGAATGTGTCCTTTACAATATAATAGAAGGTAAGTGTGATGAAATATAGTATAAATTCTAAGTGTATTTAAATCCAATGTGTTCCTTTTTATTTACTCTATTGCTTTTCTTTTCATATATATGATGCTGTTATTACTTGTGATCTGAACATGTCCTTTACAATATAATAGAAGGTAAGTGTGATGAAATATAGTATAAATTCTAAGTGTATTTAAATCCAATGTGTTCCTTTTATTATTAACTCTATTGCTTTTCTTTTCATATATATGATGCTGTTATTACTTGTGATCTGAACGTGTCCTTTACAATATAATAGGAGGTAAGTGTGATGAAATATAGTATAAATTCTAAGTGTATTTAAATCCAATGTGTTCCTTTTTATTTACTCTATTGCTTTTCTTTTCATATATATGATGCTGTTATTACTTGTGATCTGAACGTGTCCTTTACAATATAATAGAAGGTAAGTGTGATGAAATATAGTATAAATTCTAAGTGTATTTAAATCCAATGTATTCCTTTTTATTTACTCTATTGCTTTTCTTTTCATATATATGATGCTGTTATTACTTGTGATCTGAATGTGTCCTTTACAATATAATAGATTGTAAGTGTGATGAAATATAGTATAAATTCTAAGTGTATTTAAATCCAATGTGTTCCTTTTTATTTACTCTATTGCTTTTCTTTTCATATATATGATGCTGTTATTACTTGTGATCTGAACGTGTCCTTTACAATATAATAGGAGGTAAGTGTGATGAAATATATATAAATTCTAAGTGTATTTAAATCCAATGTATACCTTTTTATTTACTCTATTGCTTTTCTTTTCATATATATGATGCTGTTATTACTTGTGATCTGAATGTGTCCTTTACAATATAAGAAGGTAAGTGTGATGAAATATAGTATAAATTCTAAGTGTATTTAAATCCAATGTATTCCTTTTTATTTACTCTATTGCTTTTCTTTTCATATATATGATGCTGTTATTACTTGTGATCTGAACATGTCCTTTACAATATAATAGTTGGTAAGTGTGATGAAATATAGTATAAATTCTAAGTGTATTTAAATCCAATGTGTTCCTTTTATTTACTCTATTGCTTTTCTTTTCATATATATGATGCTGTTATTACTTGTGATCTGAATGTGTCCTTTACAATATAATAGTTTGTAAGTGTGATGAAATATAGTATAAATTCTAAGTGTATTTAAATCCAATGTGTTCCTTTTTATTTACTCTATTGCTTTTCTTTTCATATATATGATGCTGTTATTACTTGTGATCTGAACGTGTCCTTTACAATATAATAGTTTGTAAGTTTGATGAAATATAGTATAAATTCTAAGTGTATTTAAATCCAATGTATTCCTTTTTATTTACTCTATTGCTTTTCTTTTTATATATATGATGCTGTTATTACTTGTGATCTGAACGTGTCCTTTACAATATAATAGTTGGTAAGTGTGATGAAATATAGTATAAATTCTAAGTGTATTTAAATCCAATGTATTCCTTTTTATTTACTCTATTGCTTTTCTTTTAATATATATGATGCTGTTATTACTTGTGATCTGATCTGTGTCCTTTACAATATAATAGGAGGTAAGTGTGATGAAATATAGTATAAATTCTAAGTGTATTTAAATCCAATGTATTCCTTTTTATTTACTCTATTGCTTTTCTTTTCATATATATGATGCTGTTATTATACTTGTGATCTGAAAATGTCCTTTACAATATAATAGGAGGTAAGTGTGATGAAATATAGTATAAATTCTAAGTGTATTTAAATCCAATGTGTTCCTTTTTATTTACTCTATTGCTTTTCTTTTCATATATATGATACTGTTATTACTTGTGATCTGAACGTGTCCTTTACAATATAATAGGAGGTAAGTGTGATGAAATATAGTATAAATTCTAAGTGTATTTAAATCCAATGTATTCCTTTTTATTTACTCTATTGCTTTTCTTTTATATATATGATGCTGTTATTACTTGTGATCTGAACGTGTCCTTTACAATATAATAGAGGTAAGTGTGATGAAATATAGTATAAATTCTAAGTGTATTTAAATCCAATGTATTCCTTTTTATTTACTCTATTGCTTTTCTTTCATATATATGATGCTGTTATTACTTGTGATCTGAACGTGTCCTTTACAATATAATAGAAGGTAAGTGTGATGAAATATAGTATAAATTCTAAGTGTATTTAAATCCAATGTATTCCTTTTTATTTACTCTATTGCTTTTCTTTTCATATATATGATGCTGTTATTACTTGTGATCTGAACGTGTCCTTTACAATATAATAGGAGGTAAGTGTGATGAAATATAGTATAAATTCTAAGTGTATTTAAATCCAATGTGTTTCCTTTTTATTTACTCTATTGCTTTTCTTTTAATATATATGATGCTGTTATTACTTGTGATCTGAACGTGTCCTTTACAATATAATAGGAGGTAAGTGTGATGAAATATAGTATAAATTCTAAGTGTATTTAAATCCAATGTGTTTCCTTTTTATTTACTCTATTGCTTTTTTTTTATATATATGATACTGTCATTACTTGTGATCTGAATGTGTCCTTTACAATATAATAGGAGGTAAGTGTGATGAAATATAGTATAAATTCTAAGTGTATTTAAATCCAATGTGTTCCTTTTTTATTTACTCTATTGCTTTTCTTTTCATATATATGATGCTGTTATTACTTGTGATCTGAATGTGTCCTTTACAATATAATAGGAGGTAAGTGTGATGAAATATAGTATAAATTCTAAGTGTATTTCAATCCAATGTTTTCATTTTATTTACTCTATTGTTTTTCTTTCTTTCTGGTGTTATGATGCTGTGATTACTTGCGATCTGAATATGTCCTTTACAATAATATAATAGTTGGTAAGTGTGATCTAACATTTCTACACATGTTTTTGTCATTATGGTAAAGAAAGTATTTGTTGTATTTGGTCTGTTTGAATTATGAATAAATATTAATTTTGATTTGAAGCTTTGTCTTATAAATATGTGAGTTTGATGTCTTTGTAAGGGATTCTAGCTCATTCTCTACACTACTAAGAATATTTATTAGTAACTTTTGTTATTACTACACATTACTGTTAATTGTTAAAATTCTATTTATAATAGTTTGTCTATAAAAGTGTCTATTATGATGTAATGATTATGTTTGTATTGCAGAGTGTTATTTGTATTAGTAACATATTTCTAAGAATTGTTGAGAGTTGCTTTTTATCTTAGTTTGCAAAGTTACTAGCATAGTGATGTAATACATTATAACATTGATAACATATATAATATACGACTGTTTTGATATGTTGTCTTGGTTGACATTAATGGTTTATTATAATATATTTAGGAGGGATCTACTCCAGTGATGTTAGCAGCAAAGAAGGGGCACAAGGATATTGTTTTGATTTTAACACAGAAAGGAGCCAATCTAGAAGTTGTTAACAAAGTAAGTATTTATTTACATACAAGAAGTAGCTAAAAATAAAATGTAAGTTCTTTTTTTAAAGACAGTTGTTAATTACGATAGTATTGTAATTGTTGTGATACTGTTACAATTGACTTATTGTCTTTAATGATATGTTAAATAAGATGAATATTGGAAGGAGAGCAGCATACAAAGCCCTGATCATACTAGGAAGAAAAAGTAATTATTTTACAATTTGTGCAGTGATCAATTTTCCTACTTATTAGACACAAATCAATAGACAATGTTGACATGTTATATTTATCATGACAATTAAAGAGGATAGCTAAAGATTAGCTACTTTTATGAAGTCTGTGTTATTGTACTATTATTGTAACATGTTAATGGTCTAATTTGACAGTTAATATTTTGTTTGTTATTACAATAGATTGGATGGGCAGCTCTTCATTATGCAAGTTATGAAGGACATACAAACATTGTTGAAATATTAGTCAACCATAATGTTGACATAAATATTGTTACTAAGGTAATTCAGATCACAAGAATGAGTGTGTTTCACTGTAGTGTTTTAAGCTGTGTGAATGAATAGATATTAACTATTAAAAAAAACATAGTGTAGACATTATGATATAAAAAAGACAGACAAATAAAAAAGTAGTAAAAATAGTATGAATATTTGTATTATAGTAGCAACATAGACTCAGTAGCTGCATTTTGGTTGTTTAGCTTAAGAAAAAAGTTATAGCTATTGGAAATACATCTGTCCTTAGTTTTTCATCATGTTTTACCATAAAAAATTAATGCATCTCTATACACATTAACATCAATTATATGTAGTATAAGAAAAACAGGCACTAAAAATATTAAAGTAACAATACTTGAAAACATGTTTTTCTCTTTCTATAATTATGATGCTGTTATAACTTATGATCTGAATGTGTCCTTTACAATATAATAGGAGGTAAGTGTGATGAAATATAGTATAAATTCTAAGTGTATTTAAATCCAATGTGTTCCTTTTTATTTACTCTATTGCTTTTCTTTTAATATATATGATGCTGTTATTACTTGTGATCTGAATGTGTCCTTTACAATATAATAGTCGGTAAGTGTGATGAAATATAGTATAAATTCTAAGTGTATTTAAATCCAATGTATTCCTTTTTATTTACTCTATTGCTTTTCTTTTCATATTTATGATGCTGTTATTACTTGTGATCTGAACATGTCCTTTACAATATAATAGAAGGTAAGTGTGATGAAATATAGTATAAATTCTAAGTGTATTTAAATCCAATGTGTTCCTTTATTATTTACTCTATTGCTTTTCTTTTCATATATATGATGCTGTTATTACTTGTGATCTGAACGTGTCCTTTACAATATAATAGGAGGTAAGTGTGATGAAATATAGTATAAATTCTAAGTGTATTTAAATCCAATGTATTCCTTTTTATTTACTCTATTGCTTTTCTTTTCATATATATGATGCTGTTATTACTTGTGATCTGAACGTGTCCTTTACAATATAATAGAAGGTAAGTGTGATGAAATATAGTATAAATTCTAAGTGTATTTAAATCCAATGTGTTCCTTTTTTATTTACTCTATTGCTTTTCTTTTCATATATATGATGCTGTTATTACTTGTGATCTGAACGTGTCCTTTACAATATAAATAGGAGGTAAGTGTGATGAAATATAGTATAAATTCTAAGTGTATTAAATCCAATGTATTCCTTTTTATTTACTCTATTGCTTTTTTTCATATATATGATACTGTTATTACTTGTGATCTGAACGTGTCCTTTACAATATAATAGTTGGTAAGTATGATGAAATATAGTATAAATTCTAAGTGTATTTAAATCCAATGTGTTCCTTTTTATTTACTCTATTGCTTTTCTTTTCATATATATGATACTGTTATTACTTGTGATCTGAATGTGTCCTTTACAATATAATAGTTTGTAAGTGTGATGAAATATAGTATAAATTCTAAGTGTATTTAAATCCAATGTGTTCCTTTTTATTTACTCTATTGCTTTTCTTTTCATATATATGATGCTGTTATTACTTGTGATCTGAACGTGTCCTTTACAATATAATAGAAGGTAAGTGTGATGAAATATAGTATAAATTCTAAGTGTATTTAAATCCAATGTATTCCTTTTATTTACTCTATTTTTCTTTTCATATATATGATACTGTTATTACTTGTGATCTGAACGTGTCCTTTACAATATAATAGTCGGTAAGTGTGATGAAATATAGTATAAATTCTAAGTGTATTTAAATCCAATGTGTTCCTTTTTATTTACTCTATTGCTTTTCTTTTCATATATATGATGCTGTTATTACTTGTGATCTGAACGTGTCCTTTACAATATAATAGGAGGTAAGTGTGATGAAATATAGTATAAATTCTAAGTGTATTTAAATCCAATGTGTTCCTTTTTTATTTACTCTATTGCTTTTCTTTTCATATATATGATGCTGTTATTACTTGTGATCTGAATGTGTCCTTTACAATATAATAGGAGGTAAGTGTGATGAAATATAGTATAAATTCTAAGTGTATTTAAATCCAATGTGTTCCTTTTTATTTACTCTATTGCTTTTCTTTTCATATATATGATGCTGTTATTACTTGTGATCTGAACATGTCCTTTACAATATAATAGTTTGTAAGTGTGATGAAATATAGTATAAATTCTAAGTGTATTTAAATCCAATGTATTCATTTTATTTACTCTATTTTTTTTTTTTTATGATGTATGATGATGCCATGATTAGTTGGTTGTGATCTGAATGTACACATTTTTGCAATACAATAGATTGTAAGTTTGATGAAATATAGTATAAATTCTGAGTTTGATGTTTGTTCTAGCCATCTCAACTGTTAGTAATTTTTGTTATTCTCTACTGTTATTGTTAAAATTCTATTTATAATAGTTTTCTATAAAAGTGTCTATTATGACATAATGATTATGTTTGTATTGCAGAGTGTTGTTGTATTAGTAACAATATTTTTAAGAAATGAGAGTTGTTTTTTATCTTAGTTTGCAAGTTACTAGCATAGTGTTAATAATTATAACATTGATAACATATAATATACAACTGTTTTGATATGTTGTCTTGGTTCACATTAATGGTTTTATTATAATATTTTAGGTGGGATCTACTCCAGTCATGTTAGCGGCAAAGAAGGGGCACAAGGATATTGTTTTGATTTTAACACAGAAAGGAGCCAATCTAGAAGTTGTTAACAAAGTAAGTATTTATTTACATACAAGAAGTAGCTAAAAATAAAATGCAAATTCTTTTTCCTTAAAGACAGTTGTTAATTATGATAGTATTGTAATTGTTGTGATACTGTTTCAGTTGTATTATTGTCTTTAATGACATGATAAATAAGATGAATATTTGAAGAAGAACTCGATACAAAGGTCTGATCATAATATTAGGAAAAAGTGTAATTGTTTTACTATGTGTGCAGTGATAATTTTCCTACTTATTAGACACAAATTGATAGGTATAGATGGCACATTTACATTAATTTTTTAAAAGTAGTCTTTTCAGGTGCATACTAATACATCAGTGAAGATTGTGATGCAAAGTATGAAATGTTTGGCTTTTAAATGTCTTTAAAATTATTAATGAAATATTAGTGTAGCATACTTTTTATATACCTACTATTGGCTATTAACTATAATTTTATAATTATAATTTTAATGGCATTTTAAGGTTGTGACAATGATCAGAAAATGATTGCGGTTTCTTCTAAACTGAAATGGGCTTCTCTTTGATTTTGCAGATACTGATCAATTATTTTTTCTTATAAATAATTTTCAATGGACTGCTTTGTTTCTAGACTTGATTAACTACATTATTTGATCTTTTGTGGTGTTAATGTTTGTTATTACATTTACAACAATATAGATATCTCAACATAGCAGCCAAACATTGAAATCTCAACTATATTTATGTTTCAATCTTCAATTGCTGCTATATTGAGATGCCTCTTTGTATTTATATCATAACTATTGGCCCTCAATTGTTTGACTATAGTATGTGGAGATATTTATATTATTCCTACTGTGCTCATGTTTGACATACTTCCTGCCACTATTCCAATATTTCATTAATATCAGTGTCCATATGTTTTTGGTAGGAATTTTTATTCTGTCATTCATACTGTTGTCATATTTAGATTGTGCTACTACCATCTCTACATTTCAGACTTATGTTTAATTTTTTATGTACTTGTACAATTGTAATCATTAATAAATAACAAGTACATAAGATGAAGTGCCATTGTCCAAGGCACAATTTGATAGTTTTCATCAACTTCATTTAAATTCTTAATAAGGTATAAAATTTATACAACTGGAATGATTGTAGGCATAACTAATGAGCTCATTATCTATCAATAATGATCTCATTAATGTACATTTATTATGACTTATCTTTATCATCACATCATTTTATGTTATATTAATTTTATGTTATTGAGGACTTATATTATGGTAAATTATTGTTGTAATATTTGTAAAATTTATTTTTAATTTTCATCATAAATATCAGTAAATTAAATTTCATCTTTTTACTACTGTCATATACTAATGTATATGTCCTTTACTCTGATATAATTTTTATGTATTATTCGTTAAATCACTAAATTTAATGATTGACTTTATTACTAAGTTTCATATTATACATACATGTGTATTATGATTTCTTGTTATATAGGTTGGTAAAACTCTTCTCTATATATCATGTTATGAAGGTCATAATGAGATTGTTCAAGTCCTTTTAGATGCTAGTATAAAAGTGAATGTTCCAGATAAGGTCAGTGTCATATTAGTATATAATGTAATTGTAGTTGTCTATAATGCTTAATACCAACTCACTATATACACATGACACATCAAGCAGATATACAGTAGTATTGAAAACAAGTTCACATAATATTTTTATAAAACAGCTGTTGTAAAAGTTGCGCTATTACGTTGAAATGTCAAAACATGTTTTAACAGCCATTACCAAATAAAGTAGGAAATGTTTCATTGATACTTTATGAACCAATCAGAGATTGTTTTTGCAGCATTTGTTGGTTGTTTTAGAGATATAACAAAAACCTCACTATTTGTATCGTGTATATAATGTAATGGCTATATGCAATGTCTTTAATATTCTTTTTAATGATTTCAGTTCTTGAGTTCAACTCAGCAACTAGTATAGAGTATGGTTTCCTCCATTCCTGTAATTTCTCTTTATAAGTCAAAATCCTAGTAATTTTCCAAAAGAATTAAACCTTTCAGCAATAAACCATATAATTTACATCTAAAACACAATCCTTTTCCAGCAGGAATGAATTTTGCTTGAATGCACAGATTCTTATATTCTTTTACTTTGATATCTTGTAGAAGACCACAGTTGAGTTAATTTTGAACAGAGCTATTAGTATGTTTTAAATCATTATTTTGTAAACCATCTACAACAGTCGTTTTTATAAAATAAGTCATAATTTGAGAATTTGAGAACATATACCAGTAGAGGATGGACAACTCGTCATGATTGACTATTGTACTCTCCCAACTATTTCTAAAGTATTTGCTCAGCTGTCTGGAATTAGTGGAATGGAACATTGGAATGGAATACTGTAATAGCAAATCCATTAAAAGTAGAATGATTGCAATGATTATTATAACCAAATGAGATAACTAATTGTTATCTGTTGTTAAGAATGTTATTGTAATTTTGTAACTGCAACCAAATGAAAAAATTAAAGAAAAAGATAACTAATCATATTTTGCAATGATTGCTAAATAGATTTTGTAATAATTCCAGGTGGATTAATTGTAAATATGGTGTAACATAATCAGAAATAAAATAAAAAAAGATAGATAAAATCCTATCCACTTCATTTAAACATTACAAAATGTTGGTAAATAGTTGGTGTGACTACTAAAACTCCTAGATAAAAGATAGATAATCAACTGCATGTACACAATGATCATTGCTAATAGTAAAAAAACAAACAACATTATTTAACTGTTGATTAATACTAGCTTAATAGCTGATTTCAGATGTACTTTAATATCACAAACAAACTTTTAGTCAGAGTCTAGGCATGCTTTCAACATGAAATCCCTAAAATTGAAGGACACTGTGCTAATTTGTAATTTATACTATCATGTAATATATCCACTGTATCCATGTAACATGACCATCTTTTAGTCACAATTAGTCAATCATTAATTAATTTGTTACAAGATGACATTTGCTTCATATTTATTTTTTACATCAGCAATGATTGGTCACTGTAAGCAGATTGAATTACTTTGTTCTTTGTAACAAATGGCAAAAGACCTTGATCAAAGCATTTTCACATAAATTCCTATTGTATATCGCCTCACATGTTTCATACATATCAGAAAAATATCAAAGTATAGAATCATTAACGTGAAATCTCTTATGATATCCAAAATGAAATTCTTGGTGACATACATCTACCTAACCTGAAAGAAAAAATATGACTCATTGAAACTCTGGATTTGAAGGATGAGTTGTTGAAGTCTTTGGGTAATTTAATACATCATCACCACTAGTTGCTAGCTTCTATATGTCACTATTATGATTAAAACTAATGCAAATAGGGCATTTTGACCCAGAATGCTTCCATTTGCCAGAGTTGTCTTTCTTACATCATTGGATGGCTTAGCTTAGTAAAATTTGATAAGAAACATAGAACTTGACTCCTCACTAACAGGCCGAGATTGTGCACATGATTTCTATCCAATTTTGGATCTAACAAGATCTGTAAAGCTGTTCTTTACTTTGTTTAGGAAGTGGTTTCTAATATACCATTGTGTGGGTTTTCATCTCTACAAAAATAATAAATAAAAATGTTTGAAGTGTTACATCATAATATCAATATTACCATCACAAATTCACATTGCAAATAAGTGGTGGGGCATGGAAACAACAAACACTGAATATAATTAAACCAAATGCTGACATGAAAAAAAATAAAATAACTTTTGCTTCCCAGAAGCAGCAACTTCAGTAATAAAATAATTATTATTTCAGTATAATATTGATAAAAGGAAAGGAAAGTTTTCACAAATAATTATGATCCTAAAACATCATTAAAAGCATAGTGTCCTTCTATTGATCAGGGAAAGCAACTCTGGATAGTCATTGTTGAGTACCTGCATGACAACATGAGTAGCTTTGTGATAGAAAAGTAACATTGAGTTGAGAGGTATAAAGATGAGGTCTAATTAGCAATCATGCAATTGAGTTTTCCTTTGTCAAAGGAGAATATATCTGTTTCCTATGTAATGAGAATGATTTCTTATTCCAAGGACAATAATATAGACATTGATCTGATTCATCTTAATCTGATGAAGAATAAAGTTTCCATATACTTATCTGCTAACATGATCTTGATGTATTAATATACATGCATTATTACAAGGGTTTTTCTTAATTAATTTAAATTTAAGATGATTCTCATTCAGATTCTATTGCAGTTTTCCATTCCACTGATTCTAAACAGCTTATTCACACACCTTATGTAGAAAGAAGTAATGTTTACATAGTACACAATAAATGATCTTATAAATAATGTATTGCTCCTTTGTTTGATCAGTGGTACTGGTTTCACAGCTAAGAGTCACTTGGTCAACTAAACTCACCCCCACATAAGGAGTGGGCATAGTTGTGGTATCAGCAAGCGGTAGCTTGTGCACAGGCTTACCCTTCTATTATTGTTATACGCCCCTAGGCCTGTGCTCACTCTGGTAGGTTGTGGTGCTTCTTAGTTTCATTGCATTAAAAAACCATTATATTAAGAGTCACCGAGCAACTAGACAGCCTTTATGTCTCCGTACCTGGTGCCTTCTGACATTGTAGCCCATACTTCAATTGTGAATCATTAAATTTTCTGGTTACTTTTGTTAAACTAGTGCAGTATATCACTTTGCTAAGTTGACACATAAGTAGTATTTTGTAACCAAGAAAGCAGCTTTTAAGCCAATCAATTGATAATTATAGTTAAATTCTAATTTATTTAAATCCAATGTGTTCCTTTTTATTTACTCTAGCTTTTTTTTCATATATGATCTTTTATTGGATTGAAGTGTTTACAATATAATAGTTTTAAAAGTTATGAAATTGTTAAATTAAGTGTATTAAAAATTGTTTTTTTTTTTTTTTTTCCCTTTTTTTAATTTTTAGGGCTTTATTACTTTATTGAAAAGGTTACAAATAAAGAAGGTAATGTGATGAAAATATATAAATTCTAAGGTATTTAAATCCAATGTGTCCTTTTTTTACTTTTTTTTCTTTTAATTAATGATGCCGTATTATTTGTGTTGAAGGTTTTTCAATAAATAGATGGAAGTTATAAAATAATATAATTCTAATGTTTTTCAATCCAATGTTTTCATTTTTTTACTTTATTGTTTTTTTTCTTTCTGGTTATGATGCTGTGATAACTTGCAACTGAATATTTTTTAAATTAATAGTTGTAAGGTGATCTAACTTTTAAACATGTTTGTCATTATGGTAAAGAAAGTATTTGTTGTATTGGTTTGTTGAATATGAATAAATATAAATTTTGTTGGAAGCTTTTTTTATAAATATTAAGTTGATGTCTTTGTAAGGGATTTAGTATCTCTACACTACTAAGAATATTTATTAGTAACTTTTGTTATTATACACATTCGTTAATGTTAAAATTTTAGTTTGTCTATAAAAGGGTTAGTATAATGTAATGATTATGTTGTATTGAGAGTGTTATTTGTATTTACACTATTCTAAGAAATTGTGAGAGTTGCTTTTACTTATGTTGCAATGTACTAGCATAAAGAGGTAATACATATACATTGATACATTATAATATACAAACTGTTAGATATGTTGTCTTGGTGCACATTAAGGTTTATATAATATATTTAGGTGGGATCTACTTCCAGTCATGTTAGCAAGCAAAGAAGGACACAAGGAATTGTTTTGATTTAAACCAGAAAGGGCCAATCTAGAATTTGTTAACAAAGTAAAGTAGTTCTTTATCATCTAACAAGTGGCTAAAAAAAATGCAGCTTCTCTTTTCCTTTACGGCAGTTGTGTAATTGTGATAGTACTTGTAATTGTGTGTGATTACTGTTACGGTTGTATTATTGTCTTTAAGACATGATAAATAAGATGAATATTGAAGAAAACTAGATACAAAGGTCTGATCATAATATTAGGAGAAAAAAGTGTTAATTGTGTTACTATGTGTGCAGTGATCAATTTTCGCTACTCATTAGACACAAATGAGTAGGTGTTAGATAGCACATTTGCAGGAATTTTTGAAAAGTAGTCTTTTCAGGTGCATACTGAATTACATCAGTGAAGATTTGCTGATGCAAAGTATGAAATGTTTGGCGTTGAAATGTCTTTAAAAGTTATCAATGAAATATTAGTGTAGCATACTTTTATATACCTACTCGTTGGCTATTAACTATACTTTTGAATAATTATAATTTTAATAGGCATTTTAAGGTTTTGACATTGATCAGAAAAGATTGTGGTTCCTTTCTAAACTGAATTGTCTTCTCTGTGATTTTGCAGATACTGATCAATATATTTTACTTTATAAATAATTTTCAGCTACTATTGAGAATGCCTCTTTGTTATGGTATATCATAAACTATTGGCCCCTCAATTGACTTGCCTATAGTATGTGGGGATATTATATATGCTATTACTAGTGTGGTCATGTTGACATTACCTTCTGCCACTATTCCAATATTTGCATTAATACATTGTCCATATGTTTTTGGTAGGCACTTTTCGTCATCATTAATACTGTCATATCTTAGATTGTGCTACTACCATCTCTACATTTCAGACTTAATGTTTAATTTTTTATGTACTTGTACAATTTGTATCTCATAATAACTAACAAGTACATAAGATGAAAGTACCATTGTTCCAAGTCGAGAATTTGATAGTTTTCTACAACTTTATTTACATTC
The DNA here is from genome assembly GCF_016097555.1 of Gigantopelta aegis. NCBI lineage: Eukaryota > Metazoa > Mollusca > Gastropoda > Neomphalida > Peltospiridae > Gigantopelta > Gigantopelta aegis. The sequence goes on from NW_024534306.1 coordinate 23,466, forward strand.
TTAATAAGGTATCAAATGTTTACAACTAGAATGATTGTAGACATAACTAATGAAGCTCATTATCTATGCAATAATGATCTCATCAATGTTGCATTTATTATGACTTATCTTTATCACACATCATTTTATGTTTATTAATTTTTATGTTATTGAGGACTTATATTATGGGTAAAACGTATTTTGTTAATAATTTGTAAATTTTATTTTTAATTTTTCATCAATAAATTATCAGTAAATTAAATGTCATCCTTTTACTGCTGTCATATACTCAAGATGTCCTTTACTCTGCTATAATTCCTTATGTACAGTATTTCGTTAAATTCACTAAAATTTAATGATTGACTTTATATTTTATTAACTAAGTTTCATATGAATACATTACATGTTATCGATGATTTGTTGTTTGTTATATAGGTGGTAATAAAAACTCTTCTCTATATATCATGTTATGAAGGTCATAATGAGATTGTTCAAGTCCTTTTAGATGCTAGTCTGAAAAAGTGAATGTTCCAGACAAGGTCAGTGTCATATTAGTAATACATGTAATTGTAGTTGTCTATAATACGTTATACCAACTCACTATATACACATACACATCAAGCAGTATATACAGTAGTATTTCAAAACCAAGTTCACATAATGTCTTTAATAGAACAGCTGTTGTAAAAGTACTTGCGGCTAGACGTTGAAAATTTCAAAATGGGCACTGTTTTAACAACCCTTACAAATAAAGTAGGAAATGTTTTCATTGATACTTTCTGAACCAATCAGAGATTGTGTTTTGCAGATTTGTTGGTTGTTTTAGAGATATAAGAAAAAACCTCACCATTTGTACTGTGTTATATAATGTAAATGGCTATAATGGGCAAGTCTTTAAATATTCTTTTTACATGATTTTCAGCTCAGAACTAGTATTATCTCTAGTTTCTTAGAGTGTGGTTTCCTCCATTCCTGTAATTTCTCTTTATCAGTCAAAATGCCTAGTATTTTCGAAAGAGAATAACCCTTTCAAGGACATAACATAAAGCAGCAATAATTTACATCTAAAACACAATCTTTTTCCAGCAGGGGAAATGAATTTTGCTTGAATGCACAGATATCTTATATTCTTTACTTTGATATCTGGTAGAAGACCACAGTTAAGTTTAACTTTGAACAGAGCTATTAGTATGTTTTAAATCATTATTTTTGTAAACCATCTACAACAGTCCGTTTTTATAAATAAGTCATAATTTGAGAATTTGAGAACATATACCAGTTAGGATGGACAACTCGTCATGATTGACTATTGTACTCTCCAATTATTTTCTAAAGTGATTTGTTCAGCTGTCTGGATATTAGTTGAAAGTAACATTGGAATGGAATTACTGTAATGGCAACTCCATTAAAAGTATTTGAATGGTTGCAAGGATTAGTATAACCCAAACATAAAAGGAGATACTAATTGTTATCTGTTGTTAAGAATGTGTATTGTAATTTTGTAATTGCAACCCAAATGAAAAAATTAAACAAAAAGATAACTAACTCATATTTTTGCAATGATTGCTAAATAGATTTTGTAATAATTCCAGGTGGATAATTGTAAATATGGTGTGACATAATCAGAAATTAATTAAAAAAGATTGATAAAATCCTATCCACTTCATTTAAACATTACAAAATGTTGGTAAATAGTGGTGTGACTACTAAACCCTCCTAGATCAAATGTTAATCAACTGCATATGTACACAATGATCATTGCTAATAGTACCTTTTTTACAACAAAAACAACCAAACACTATTTAACTGTTGATTAGATACTAGCTTAATAGCTGACTTTTCAGATGTACTTTAATATCACAAACACAGAAACTTTAGTCAGAGTCTAGGCATGCTTTCAACATGAGATTCCCTAACATTGAAGGACACAGTGCTAATTTGGTAATTTATACTACATGTAATATATCCACTGTATCCCATGTAACATGGACCATCTTTTTAGTCACAAATTAGTCCATCATTAATTAATTTGCTTACAAGAGACATTTGCTTCTATTTATTTTTTTACATCAGCAATGATTGGTCAGTGTAAGCAGATGAATTACTTTGTTCTTTGTAACAAATCGAAGTAAAAGACCTTGATCAAAGCATTCTCACCTTAAATTCCTATTGGATATCACCTCACATTTTTCATACATGTCAGAAAATAATTAAAGTATAGAATCAATTAAATGTGAAATCTCTTATGATATCCAAAATGAAATTCTTGGTGACATACATCTACTTAACCTGAAAGAAAAAAATATGACTCATTAAAACTCTGGATTTGAAGGATGAGTTGTGTGAAGTCTTTGGGGGGTGAATTAATACATCATCAAACACTAGTTTGCTAGCTTGTGCACTTCTATCACCATAAAACTAATGCAATAGGGCATTTTGACCCAGAATGCTTCCATTTGCCAGAGTCATCTTTCTTACATGGTTTATTTTAGTAAACTTGATAAGAAACATAGAACATGACTCCTCACTAACAGGCTGAGATTGTGCACATGATTTCTATCCAATTTTGGATCTAACAAGATCTGAAAAACTGTTTCTTTACTTTATTTAGGAAGTGGTTTCTTATATACCAGCTTTGTGAGCTTTCATCTCTACAAAGTAGTAAATAAAAATGTTTGAAGTGTTACATCATAATTCCACAACATTACCATCACAAATTCACATTGCAAATAGTGGGACATAGAACAACAAACAATGAATATAATTAAATCAAATGCTGACATGAAAAAATAAAATAACTTTTGCTTCCCAGAAGCAGCAACTTCAGCAAAAAAATAATATTATTTCAGTATAATATTGATAAAAGGAAAGGAAGTTTCACAAAATAATTATGATCCTAAAACATCTCTGACTAAACTGGTTTACATCATAAAAGCACAGTGTCCTTTCTATTGATCAGGGAAACAAATCTGACAGTCATTGTTGAGTACCTGTATGACAAACATGAGTAACTTATGTGACAGAAAAGTAACATGATTGAGTTGAGAGGTATAAAGATGAGGTCTAATTAGCAACATGCAATGAATTTTCCTTGTCAAAGGAGAATATATCTGTTTCCTATGTGATGAGAATAGTTTCATATTCCGGGACATAATATAGACATTGATCTCATTCATCTTAACCTGATGAAGAATAAAGTTTCCATTACTTATCTTGCTAACACGGATCAATTCTCATTCCAGTATTCTATTGCAGTTTTCCATTCCAATGATTCTAACACACACCCTATGTAGAAAGAAGTAATGTTTACATTATACACAATAAATGATCTTATAAATAATGTAGTGCTCCTTTGTTTGATCAGTGGTACTGTTTCACAGCTAGAGTCACTTGGTCACTAAAACCTACACCCAATATAAGGAGTGTGCTTATTGTGGTATCAGCAGGGTGTAGCTTGTCACAGCTACCCTTCTATTATTATTATAAACCATAGACTGTGCTCACTCTAGTATGTTGTTGTTGTTGCTTCTTATTTTTCATTGCATAAATAACCATTATATAATAGTGGAATGAGCACACTAGGCCAGCCTTCTTCCCGAACTGTTGCCTTCTGACATTGTAGCAAATACTTTAATTTGAATCATTAACTCTTCTGGTTTACTTTTGTTTAAACTAGTGCAGTATATCACTTTGCTCTAGTGTAACACATAATGTAGTATTGTTCTAGCCATTAATTTAAGAAGCCAATCAATTTATAATTATAAAACTACACTATATTAGAAGATCACAGTGTAGAAGTTTCTTTGTAATAAAGACCATTTTCCAATTAGTGACTTCAAAAATCTAATGATCAGCTCAGGTAACTTTATAGTGCAGCATTATCCCTTTTGCTAGTAAAGTTTCGGGCATTCAAACATCAAGAACTTGACCCAAAGCCAAATAGTAGTTGGACATGACCAAAAGGTGGAATGAAAGAGGGTTGATTTTTTATCCCTTGAGTTTACTTAAGGTGTATCTTTTATATAATTGCTACTTCATTTTTGTAAAAAATACTGATATTTTTTGCTAAAAGAACGTGGAGACCTAAAATTACAGTAGTCTATCTGTGGACCTCAGGGAGGTACATATGTTATAGTACTAAAATGTCCATACTTACAATATCCAAACATCTTTGCTATGTGAAATATAACAATAACTAATGATGAATATAATAATAATAATCAACCATAAAATATATAAATAATATAAACAACAACTATATTAATAATAGTGAATGAATACATGGATCATTTGTTTATATATAAGTTGATAACGTGAGATCAATCACTTTCAAGTGACAGATCTGATCTCTTTCATGAAATGACAAATCGCTTGAGACCAAACTGTGGGTCCCATTGTCAGACACTAACTGCTCTGGCATTCCAAAAACTGAAAAATACTTTATGTAACAACTAAAATAGTTCGTTATTGTTTTGTACTAGGCATCTCACAAATGTCTGGCCATTTGGGAATTTGAATCCATAATGAGAAAAATACATACGTCCCCAAAGAGGGCCAGCACAAAGTCTACAGGAATCCGCTGCCAAGGCTTGCTTGGCCAAAGCCATGGGTGTAGTGATGAAACAGCTGGGGTAGGCGGCAACCCGATAAACATGCGGTACAAGCCTTTGCAAGTTTCTGTATGTCCTGATCTATGCCAGGCCACCAACAAGTAGCTTCATTGCTAACAATTTTCATTTTATTAATGCCTGGATGACTTTCATGCAACATATCCAAACCTCTACACTGAAGATTGCTAGGTACTATCACACGTACATCCCCACATCAAAACACCACATTCAATAGAGAGTTTCATTAGCTCTATTAGCATAAGGTTTAAGACTATCTGATATGGTAGATGGCCAACCTTCTCTGCAATACTGTAGCACCTTACTCAGGACAATGTCTTTACTAGTTACAGACTGTATCTGAACACTATCACTGGTAATTGATCTATTTGGCCAAATTAAAAAGCTACTAACAACACTATCTTGATCAATAGCTGAATCCCTTCCAGAGGAAGGCGGGACAATGCATCTGCATTCCTATGTGCCTAGTGGACTTATATTCAATGGTGTAGGTATAAAGCTTGGACAATATTAATGCTCATAACTCCGCAATTGAGCGGCAGAATGAGGGTAATGCTTTCTTAGAAATAAATATAGAAGTTAACAGAAGGGGCTTATGATCTGTTAACCGGTGGAATTTGCGCGCCATAGAAATACTGATTGAATTTCTTATGCCAAGCACTCATGGATAATGCTTCTCTTTCTATTTGAGCATAATTTCTGTCAGTCTTAGTTAGTGTTCTTGATGCATAAGCGATTGGCTTTTTCACTACTGTCTTCACACACATGGGACAACCACCGCCCCAATGGGCCATATTGCGAGGCATCTGTTGGTAGCACAATGGGTCGTGGCAGGGTCTATAATGTATCAAACTTTAGATGACACTAATGCTTGTCTAGCAGAATTTACAGCTTCATCACACCTTGTAGACCACCACCCACCTTACATCACTTCTTAACAAGTTATTTAGTGGTTGTAATATTGGTGGCTAAAATAGGAATAATTTCCCATAAATAGTTGATTAAACCTAGAAGGGATCGCAGCTCCTGAATATTCTGGGGTTGGGAGCATTTACAATAGCATCTATTTTGTCACTCTTAGCATGCAACCCTTCTGGCATTCACTACATGACCCCAAGTACTCAACACTTTTCACAGAAAACTTACATTTTGATGGTTTAACAGTTATACCATGTGTGTTTTTAGACGTCTCAGATAACTTCTTCGAGATTATGGATGTGTTCATCATCATATAGCACCAGTGACACAAATATCATCTATATAAACAATTGTATGTGGTATTCCTTGAAGAATGATATCCATTATTCTCTGAAACAGCGGCAGGTGCTGATGCCACTCCAAATGCAAAGGGTGTGTAGCGATACAGGCCCCGATGAGTATTAATAGTCACTAGTTTTCTGGGACTCTTCGTCAAGACGTAAGTAACTGTTGTAATAAGCCTGGGGAGAGTCAAGAACAGAAAATTTACTTCCCCCAACAATGATGTAACAGGTCGTCTGGTTTCGGTAACGGATATTGGTCAACGTCAAGTACTCGGATTGATAGTTACTTTGTAATCACCACACAGCTGTAGTTTTTCCATCTTGTTTTGGAACAGTACATTACAATAGGAGCAGCCCATTCGCAATAATTTACCAGGCTCAATTATGCCCAATGACAACAATCAGGTCTAATTGCAGCTTCAACAGCTTTTTAAGGGCAAAAGGTACAGCCATAGGTCTCCAAAATCTGGGTTTGGGGTTTCCCTTCAAGTGTAGTTTGGCAACATGTTCTATCATTGTACCCAAATTACCTGTGAAGACTTTCTTATATTTCTCTAGTAGTGGCTTAACTTTACCATCCCCTGAAGTAACGACAGACTTTGGCCCAGTCCAACATCAGCAATAGTAACCAGTCCCTGCCCATCAAGGCATGGACCCACCCCTTCAACAACAACCAATTCAGATGATGTCTCTGACTCTGATAAGTCACCTTCACATCAGTTTCTCCTACAATTTGTAACTCTTCTGACGTATATGTCTTCAGTGTTAATTTCGACTTTTGCAACTGTCTCTGTGGAAATAACTCTAGGAACTCATTATTGACATCAAGGTGACTGCTGCCCCTGTGTCAATCTCCATTACAGGTTTTTATTGTTGATTAGTACTTTCACTTGATATGGGGGCGACTCCCCACGCCAGAGATTAAACAATGCCAGTGAGTTCCTCATCATCCTAAACACTCATCCATTTCATTTTACTATTGTTTTGCTTTGGTGGCCTTCATTACCGGTCGTAGTCTAGTAGGCTTCTGTCGATATTTGCTCTGCCTTCTTCCGACACATGACTTGCAGATGACCACGCTTCTTACAGCATGACATACGACATGCTTGAAGCGACACTGACTATGAATGTGGTTTGACCTACCACAACAAATAACACTGTGTTTCCTCCACCCTTACTATTTGGACAGTACACTTTCTCAATCTCAGACTCTACTCCTCGTCTCTCTCCTTTTCATAATCTTCGCTTGTGTGTCCACCTCTTTCCATACTTTGAGCAATATATCTACAGCAGTTGTAAAAGTTATATTCTTTTTCTGCTAACAACCTCTCTTTTGGATGGCCGTTTGTTTGAGTCCAAATACAAACCTATCCCTGAGGGCTTCATCTAGATATGCCTCAAAGCTACAGTGGGTGGCTAGGGCGTTTCATTTTCAGCCATAATATTCAGCAATACCTTTTCCGAGGTTGCCTTGACTGGCAACAATGAAGTTAATCGTTCGCCTAAAACCGATGGTGTAGGGTCCAAAGTGCTTCTGAGCATCTCCATCATCCAGCGACTCTATTACTAGGTTTAGCAGGTATCAGTAAATCTTGTAAAAGGGCATAATTCTTAAATCCTACCATGGCTTAGAACACAGGGGACCTTCTTGTCCTCTGCTACGTCGTTAGCTTGAAAAAAAAACATTGCCACCTGTTCCTTATAGGTAGAGAAAGACTCTTCCCGGGGATCAAACTCTTCTAATTGAGCCAAATAGTGGCTTAATCGACATCCTCGTCGCCAATGTGATAACTAAGGTTCTTTCGTAACTAAGATTATCAAAGATATCAACAAAAACACACCAACCACACAAAAATCAGTGCTTGTGATATGAGGCAATGCTCCATTTGAGCATGCGCAAAACAACAAAACAGAACCCACACATAATCAAATAACAATATATATGACAGAGTTGTCTTTTTCAGAAACACACCCCCTAGAAACATAAGATCAATTCGTGGATCAAAGAGGATTCGTACTTATCTTTGATTTTAAACTTGCAACCCTAGCATTTAGTGATTCTCATTGGTCAAAATTTTGAAGTAAATGTCTGAAAAATGGAGCAGGAAGTTATAGTTTTGCCAATGGTGTCTCAATGAGGTGGTCTACAAAATTACACACCATTTTTACTTTGAAGATTAAGGGAAAGTTGGAGATGTACCATACTGAAAATGGGTTTGGGGGGAGGAAATGGATGGTAGAATTAAGTTTAATTGACTGCATTGTTGCTTATAAAAGGTGAAACAGTAGCTTGAGTCAAGTTAAACATCTGTGCAGAGTAGGTTCAATGAATTCGAGCATGAAGATCAACAAAGATACATGACTATAGCTTTTTGTGTTTGTACTGTTGTTCAAGAGATGAAGTGGTAGACAAAGATGGGGTTTAAAATCTGCACTGTAGTATCAAAAGACATTCAACAGGACAATTCAACTATAGGAAACTAAAGAGAGGAAAGGATTGATCACAATGAGCATCATATGATGCGTCAGTACTGAGCAATCTACTTGATGACATGCTGGATGATATTTAAGAAGAATTAGTTTTGTTGTACCAAATATTGGTATTATACAAAACTAGATTTTTGATTTTATGTTGCCGGAATATAATTTTTGGTAACTTTTGTGTATTCTACTTTTGCTACCTGGCACTCCAGAAGACCACCCCAATTTTGTGCTTGACAATTGCTAAAGCATGTGAGTAGAGAAATTTATGTCTTGTTATTAGCACCATTCTTAAAACATGTCTTTTTGCAAATCCGTGTAAATTACCAGTTTGCCTGTGGGGAATCCTGGTGGTTCTTTGTGATCAATTATTATAATATCTATCACTAATTTAGTTGCTTTGGTCCACATTCCAGGTTTGATGAAGAAATGGCAATATGGTCGAGCTTCAATATGGGGAAAAGTAGAGTGGAAGTTGGGTGTAATTTGTACCTGGTGATAGTGGAATAAATCTTTTAAGACAATCTGGTATCTATGTCTTAGGTTGCTCTTTTTGTTGGGGGTAATTCTATAAAATAACCAAGTGAGTAGTAAAAATTGTCATTGGCAATATGCTTGCGAACTAAATTCTTCAGTTCGCCAAAAGTCAGGTAGTGAAGTTATAGTTAAATTGTGTACGTCTGATGATAGTGCATCCCTTTCTTTCTAAACTTAAGACTTTTATTTTCAAAATCTATGACTTGACATAGGTTGATGCTATAAAAAAAATGTCGAATAAAAAAATGGACAAATAGCTTATCAAGTTACCACTTGGTGACCAATCACCGCCTTAATGAATTCCTTTTGTAGGTAAGTATCTCTGTTTCACAGACTTTTAGTTTGTGAAGTGGGGTCTTTTAGATACAAGTCAAAAATTTTCAGTAGTCAATAATTATAGTTGGACACAATTTGCTTGAATTCTTTATTTTCAGCCCAAGATCGGTAGGTCGATGATTTGAGATTCATTTGTCTTTACAGTATCTAGTTGTAGCTGATTCATTTCCTTTTTCAACGCCTTTTTAATTCTGTCACCACCTTTAATACAAAATTAATTTAAAATTTTGGACTGGTTGACATACGTCTTGATGCTATAAAAAATCCGAATAAAAATGTACAAATAGCTTAACTAAGTTAACAATGCTTGGTGGCCGCAATAATGGTGCCTAATTAATTCCTTTCTATGATGCCAGTTATTCCTATACTTTGAGTATTTAGTGTGGGAGATTGATGTTGGGGTCACTCGTGAAGGAAAAATTCTGAAGACAAAGCATCATTAAAGCAAGTGTCACAGATTGAAATTGAATAGAATCAAAAGAAGCGGATGTGAGTGAGAGTACACAACGAAAGAGTGATAGCCGTGTTAGATCAGGTGGCGGTGTGTCAGACTACTCCGCAGGGAGGCGCGAGTAACAGTAATAAATAGTTAGTGACAGAATTGATATAAGGGGGACGTGGGGCCTGAGGAGAGTGAATGGTCAAAGCGCGGAATAGAAAATATTGATGCTATAAAGACCAAGGTAAAATTTTTTTCAGGAGAGTGGAGTACTAAGGGTAATTAGGTCATGTTCCTAATAACATATACAAATAATTTTGAGGGATTACACGAGGTGGAATTGTAAAAGTTAGCAAGATGAACTGTGAAAAAAAAATCAGGAGACGCTAGGTATGTCTTCCAATAGTATTAAATGTGATAGTTAATTCAATAAAGTCAAAGTGATCGCTAGTCACTATTAGGATAAAGGGCACCACAACTGTTTTCTTCACTAGGAGATAAACAAAAGTTTTTATAGGAATGTTCATTTTTGATCTTTCACACAACACAACAAGCAAGGTCTTTGGCCAAACGTTTAACAGTTTGATCGAACTTCCTCACATTGGGCTACATAATATAATTCATTAGCAAATGAAAAACAGTCCTATTTATAATGCTAAAACTAGGTTCAAACAGTTAGCGTCTTTTTCGTTTTTGGTAGTCATTCCACGACGATGTTGATATAGTATATATCGACGTACTCAGAACATGGATGGCACGCGTTGGGCGTGGGTGGGTGTGGCTCGTGCGCTCTGTTATGGAATGCGTGAGGTAAGCTTCAGGTATGGGACCCTGCTCTCTATTGACGGTACCCTTAATAGTTGAATATGCCAAGATTCCAAGATTTATCTTTTGCATAAGGTATTGGTGGCGGCTAAGGATGGTGGGTTTATACCCAGGTTTATCTTAGTGGCCCTTATACCAAGCATGTTCTGCTAGAGCATTGGTGGAATATATTCTGTTGTGTCTGCTCTTTTTGTTCCTAATGCGTTGTTGTTAACTTCGCACTGTTTGGCCGACATAAGAAGAAACATAACTCTTGGCAAGATATGTTATATACCACTACCTGTTTGTAAAAAACTGGTGTAGGATCCTTAGGCCTAGATATCAATTTTTCTTAGGGGTAGTAAGAGTCTAAAGATTACTTGTATATCCAGAGATCTTAGGATCTCTCCTGATGGCTTCTGACTGTCGCTTGCACATAAGTGATGGTACCCCTGATTGGATGGGAACGTCAGGTGATGGTGGTAGTTGGAGAGAAACAGTGATGGGTTGGGTCTCTTCTGGTTGTACTTTTTTGCGACAATTCCATGATGATGCATATGGGATAAACCTTATTATTACGTAGAGCCTTTATAATATGAGTGCTCTTCATCAGCTTGTTGTACAAGCTGGAGGAATGTGTAGTAAGTATAAGATTTATGAACATTCTTTGTCCAGTCTTGCTGTTTTAACATGATTTCTTTCCATTCAACTTTAGGCTGTAGAATGGATGTGGTATTTACTATAGTAGCACTAAATGATAGAGCTTGTTCTTCTGCAGCTATATTAACAGGCATTTAATATCATAAATAATTAATGTTTCCAGATTACATAAAAACTCTAAAGTAGAAGAGGGAGTCGTGAATATTGATCATCATCAGCTGAGCTTCTAATAACTGCCCTTTAATACATATATGAAACTGATTTGATTGGCTTTCTTTTTTGTACTGAGGCTTGTTTATCCCTTAGTTTTACCAGTAGCTATGGAAGCAGTGTACTGAAATGGTTTTTCATGCTCCTTTCTGTAATGCATGGGTTGTTATTTTCACAGCCATGAGTTTCATCTATTTAAAAAAACATATGACCAAAATCTTAAAATGAATAACTCCAGACTCAATACCCAGTATGGTACTCTTGGATCATCAAAAATGCTGCTGAAATTTTATACAAAAAAAACTCAAAAGTGATACTTTACTTTTAAGAGATTATAAAATATACCGCCAGGGATTCAGGTGCTGGCATCATCTTCAGCTCACAAGAGTTTCTCAAAATCCTCAGAAACACAAGCTGATAATAGAGTGTGGTCGCCATTAATTTTGTTTTCACTCTTAGTATTTCTCAATTAACAGGACCTGTCCTCACTATTCACTGCCACAAGTCATCAGCAATATATAACATTTCCTTAATCTAAAGCATGGTGCCACACGTCATGATCCACACTATTATACAAGATATGTTATACCTAAGATACTGACTTAGTCTTGGGCTAATTGTTAACTCGATTGTACCATAGTCATCTATCAATTTAAATCAGAAATCTAAAGATAATATTGATCCCTTGACAATACTCCCTTTATCTATGACCAATTATTGATAGATTAAGTTGATTCAACAGAATTTGGTCAATATGAAGATTAATCCATTTGTTTTTTAAGACCTTGTATTCAAAGGTCCAATTTGCTTATTAAATTTATGCCAAGCTTATGTGAGTCTTCTTATATACATACTTTCAAAACACCATGTAGTCATCAGAAGATAGTAAAACTCCAGGTTGTAGTTCTTGAAGCTATTCCGAAACAATTGTTCATAATTCTAATAGCATGTCCACATACAAACATATGTGGGCATGCTAATTAAAATTGTGACATACATTCTGAGTGACTTCTTTGGTTTTGATATGCTGGTATTATGCTGCCAGCCTCTCTAAGCATATTCTACACATCATTGTCACTCTTTATTCAGTGGATCAGGTTTTCCACCCCTTTGGTCTTTTGTGTTTCTCTTTTTTAATCTTCATCAAAAATCTCTTTCTTTATCATAGAAAGAGTATAATGCCTCTCAGCATCACTGTATGTTACAGCTAACAAACACCTACTGCTATAAAATTATACATAGTATTAATAAAATATATCACTGTTCAGAGAATGTTTTTGGGCGTAAAATAACCTGAAAAATGTTGTCTTTGGTCTGCATTCTCAACCTTTTTTCTTTGTACACAAACAAGCCCTCTAGAATCCAATTACTATTAGTAAGCATTCTTTGGATTTTTATGATATCTATATTTTATTTACTTTGATTCATGCCATGCTTTTCGCTCATATCATTTAGTATGGACGTACAGCACTTCATGCAGCTTATTGGACTAAAAATGATGTCATTATGAAGATGTTAGTCATGCTAATGCCACCAAGGAGACACAGTACAGGCTGTAAGTTCATAATTTTATAAGTTTGTGAGTTTTTAAAAAAAAAAAAAAAAAAAAAAAAAAAAAACATATTGATATATGCTCCGTACTCATCTGGACTCTATGGTTACATTATTTTGGTGATTTTAGTATTAACACGTACCTAACATTGTAACATATATATTGATGCAAATATAACCAAACACAGTCAGATGTATGCCGGAATATGAGATTTTGTAACAACATTTGGCCATTGGTTTTATATGTACTAGTTATGAGCGCTTTATAGTACAGATTCTATGATATAACAAACAAGCCAAAATCTGCAAATAAATAGTGTTTATTGTACAAGTTTATTGTAAACTTACTCCATATGAAGATGCT
>NW_024534307.1:0-23667 GCF_016097555.1 Gigantopelta aegis
CAACCATAGGAATCGAAAATTACATTAAATCATTCTTCCATTATGTCAGCCAGGCATCCATATATCCTAATTCATTCCAAGGGAAGTCACTTATTTAGCTACAACAGAGTTAAGATGTGACTTAAGTACAATATTCTCCAAAATCACAAAGTAAACGATGGACTTACAGAATGGATCTGTACCAAAATATTGTCAAAGGAGACGAGACACAATGGCAGGTTTTAAATCTGGATACACGTTGAACTGCCTCACGTACAAAATACCAAAACATTTTAGCTGTTGATTGTCACTATAAGATAAGAACCTCTACAGCTAATAAAGGAAAAAAAGATGATTATTCAATTACCAAATACTAATTCGTTTTCTGCTTTAATATTATTATGAAATTAATTATATATTATATTATAGGGGCTTATGCTTGTTTAGCATATGATTATTACTTGTTTGTATTACAAGAGCTCTCATATCTTTAGGAGACATATACTTACCAGTGGAACAAACTGACGGTGCAACAGGAGGCCAATTTACTGAGCAAAAGCATGAAGTGTTTTGACAGGGACATGTCCGATAGCTAGCCAATATCGCTATCTACAACCATTGTCACCATTACCACTACTTAGTAACCTCTTCTTTATATCATCACAATCTATAAAGTATAATCATTGGATGAATGGATGGATAGGTAGATAAAATGGAGATAATAAAATAAATGGAGAAATAATGGTAGCTGAATGATATGAGACATTGTTGATAAGATTGTGTGTGTGTGTGTGTTTACTTCATCAATGTTTCGTTGAAGTGATCAGATCTTGAAACAAAGAGTTAAGTCCTTCTTACGAACTTCAAGATCAGCAAGAGAGAGTACCTCAAAATATCCATTACAAGTTCCTAGAACAAGATGACATGTTATATATTATATAATAATAATAATAATAATATCCCTATATATATATAATATTAAAATGCTTAAAAACAAAGAAACAATACGCGTAAACTGTTATTTATAATAACTTGCCACTCCCTATTATTCATTGCTTCCTATGTTAGTTTAGTTACAGATGCACTTCAATATAACAACTCAGCATATACTGTACAGGTACATATACATATCGATGTACATCTACATGTAGATGTACCACTACATGTACCTATAATGTAGATGTACTATACATTAGATGTAGATGTACATTACAGATTATCGTCTAATGTTTGTATTTACCTCTAAAACTTTCTTATGTGTTGATATTCTTTAGAGCCGTTAGCCGATCTAAAACACAATTAATTTTGACATATGTATGCACTTTTTAACATCAACCTATATAGCATTGTGCTGCAGCCTATGGGAGATCGTATACAATACATGATGGATAGACAAAAAATCTGTTAACACTGACTAAAGTCAATATATAAAAAAAACTTTGAAAATGAAACAAGCTTTTCTGCAAATGTTTTGTGTAGAATATCTAAAGTATATAGGATGACTAACTTTAATAGCAGTTGGAGAGGATGAGAGGGTCACTTAAAGTTCAGCTGCCTCATAGCGGACTGCGCTGAAGTAGACTTGAGAAGATTGTAAATACAGCGAATAAAAACGAGGTCTTCAGCAGGATTAGGCAGAAAACACTAAATGGACAGAAAATGAAAATAGGATGAATAAATAGCAGATATAGCTACATAAGATAAAATGGACGTCAGTTGACCAAATGAACAGTCAGTGATAGATGTATCAATTTTACCTTATAACTAGTTCAACAATTACCAGCTGCAAGATATATTTTCGTTTAATTCCCCGACTTGATCAACTAAACTAGTTAAATAATATAATGCACGATCCTATGGACACATAATATAAAAATATAACAGATAAATAGCAAACATTCATGTGATTGTCACATGATCTCCTTACTCTTATCCAAATGGATCAACATCATAAAGGCATTCTCTACCGGAATGATCGTTTCACCTTCTAAGAATGACTGAATTAAGTTTGGTGCATCAGGAATCACTGGTCAAAAATTTTCGTAACAAAGTTCATCCAATGTGTCAATCCATAATCAATTCACTATTCTATTAATCCATGGGTCAATCCCATTCATCCATTTATCAATCTATTCATCCATTCACTATTCTATTAATTCAATATTGTCAATCCATTCATCCATTCCCTTATTCTATTAATCATTTGTCAATCCATTCATCATTAGTCCATCTAATATAACTTGTATATAGTATAGACCTTGCTAGAACAGCATTTCTGCGCAGTAGGCGATGGCGATGATCTAAAAACAGTTTCTAATTGATGGCATTCGAGTTCCAACAATTCAGGGCTCCTTTTATTTGCAAAGAAAACGAAGAGTGAACCTCGTACAAACTCATTAGTATGTTGAAGATCCTACAAAAATGAAAAAAACAAACTTAATAAAATAAATCATGATCTGTTTACTTCTAATTGTTTACTGCCTTACTTTTCTATAAGCATCGCAGACCAAAAATCTCATGAAGTAACTTGCCATCAGCGAGGTTTTTGGCCAACCACCTCCCAGACATTATACAAGAGTTTTTTGAGGTGTGGTCCTTTGGACGGCAGGTACAAATGAATAATAGCCATTAACAGTCCAGGTAATCTATCTCCATTATAACAATCATGATAACTGTCTTTAATGTCTGTGCCTTTGACTTGGGTTATCTCCATGTTCTAATAGTAGAAGGGGAGTGGTCATGGGTGGGGTTAGACACCACTGGATTTTTACTTTAAAATTTTCGTTATCCTCACCTAAATCATGTTTTAAAATTGTTGTTCATTGGGCATTCTGATGCTCTCCCAGGATGTATCAACGTATAGCACACTTTGCTCGGCCATATCAGCTGATTCCTTCCTTGCTTTTGTTGGAACAACGTGGTCAGTAAGAAAACGATATACGGATGTATCACAAACTTGAGCAAAATTTACGGTCTGGGCGGAGTAAAAATGGCTGCAGTGAGGTTGTCGAGGAATACAATTATCATTTCAGGACTTTTGGACGTATGTGGCACCATTCGTCATCTTCATCAGTAATATAAATGAATAGTAGTGCATAATTGTCTATAAGCCTGTAATAATCTCAATGTTAATAAATGCTTGATTTTTTTATTCTAGTTCGTACAATTTCTTGGTGGGGAGGGAAGGAAAAGGAAAAGAAAACAAGAGAACAGATCCAGAGAGGTTAGCTGCAGCTGTCGATCTGGTTTAAGACTCGGTGATTATCCAGTTGTTCCCCTGGCGATCTGCAACAAGATGAAACGTCCCTTAGGCATGGTGGGATGAACAAGAATAGTAGAGATAAAGAAACACCAGTTATTATAAAGAGATGGAAATGATGAGTATTTATTGCTTTTGTTATACAGTTACATGAAGAGGATGATGGATTGAATATGTGGATTGTATGACGCTATTGAAAATAATGGAATAATGGGAAATACACTCGATGGGAAGCTCTGGGTCAATTAATGATAATGTTTCAGCATACTCGAGGTGAGTATATTATCTCTCAGTATTATATGATGCACATCTAGGAATCCTTGCTGTAGAAAACTATTCAAATACTATCTACATTGCTAGCGTCCATCAGTTGATACCCAATGTTCTTGATCTCGTCATTTCTTTATTCATCTCCTCCATTGTTTTTACTATGTTTTTGAATATTTTAGTATTGTTAACTTTTATCATTTCTGACTCTTCCAAGGTCCCCTCGACAATTCCCTTATGATAACTCTATTTAGAGAGGGGGAGACCCTGACAAAGTACCTAGTGAATCATACTAAAACCAAAGTATATTCAACTTAGGAGGACAACACTCCAATAATAACTATTAATAATAAACAGAACTTCCTAATTATAATATACATATTGGAGAAATCCATTAATATAATGTGAAAAAAATATTGATATCATTATGTCACGTAATGAGAATCATAGTATACATCATAGTACTATTAACAAGAGTTTAAGACAGGAATTCCTCAAGATATAGAGATATTAGTTGTAAATACTGAAAAATTATATAAATCATTTGATCTTTTGAACTTAATGTAATATATTGTCTAAGACACCTACTCTACATAATACATGGTGAATTAGAAGACTTTAGGTAGCTGTGGTCATGATCTATAGGAAAGTTGTGCTTTGTAGTTATGTTTCTTTTATAGTGATATAAATAAAATTCAAATGATGTAGTGTTATGAAAAGAAGTGAGTCCTGCATAAATTAAACAAATATTTATACATTTTCATGTTTAAGTTTAAGAAATTGTGCAATTTTTCTTTTTGTCCTTTTGGAATAAGAGTTGGTTTTTTTTGAAATGTACGTATTGTTCGAACCAAATCATGAAATACTTGGTCAACAAGCTTCATGTCTTTAGCACTAGTTCAATATAACTGATCTACATGATGAGGAGAGAAAGAAAGGAGGAGAGAGAGAGGGAGAGAGGGAGAGAAGGAGAGAGAGAGAAGAGAGAATTGCCAACAGACAACCAAAGAACACAATCACCTAAATAAACAACTCTTGGCAAGTTGATAGCTACAGATAGAGGCATTTCATTTAATATACCTTGAGAGTTTTAGCTAATTCTCTCCCTCTTGATAAGAGACAACTTGATCAGTTTCCAGGATCAGCTTTATTAGCTACAAGTATCATTGGAAATTCTGACCTATGAGATGAATGACATGTTATTGTGGTCAATGGGGAAATAATTCCAATAGGAAACAGGTGTATGAGAACAGACCATTGAGCAGTACATATTCTTAAGACAGCTGGTATAACTAGTATAGTGTATCAGTCAAAACCACTGACTGATTTAACAGTACATATTTGATTCCTGAAATAAGTCTTCTTCTACTTTGTCTTTGATCTTAAAATTTGTTGTGAAATTTGGAATTTCATCAAAGCTATTTCTATCAATGATGGAGTATACTAGGTAAAAAAGCCTTCTCCTGTGTGCTATATATTGTTCTCTCATGGCACTGAACTCCTAAAACAAAGAAAGTGTAATGTTAAAAACACCAGCGTGCCAGTCATGACAATCATCCATCCATTCATCAATCTATCTATTCATCCATTCATCTCACCTCTTGTCAGCAGTATCCAAAATACAAGAAAAAAGAAAGAAGCAATAAATTATATCATCATTATCATATAATAAATTATAATATATAATATATTTATAATATATAATATAATATACATATACTAGCTAATCTCTCTTTGTAGTATAAAATTTAAAGTTACAGTGACTACACTTTGTTGTACTCACCTTGTCAAAGAATATATACACAAAAAACATCTTATAATATCTGCTCCATTTTGTTTGTGTTTTTTTAATGAAATGTTATAGATATATTTCTAACATATATACATTCTGTGCATGTATTTTCTATGTAGACAATATCATGATAGATGATGTAAAGTTAACAAACACTCAATAACGAAGGTATAAATTAGTAAACCAATAAACAATTCATTTTTCCAAAACATTCTCTATAACCAATACTTCACCTACTAATAACTCAATATATTAGAGATTATACCAAATTATAACTGTTTGTAACAGAGGTAGTTTGTCTAATGTATATCTTTAGAGTTGGTAGGTTCATTAACTGTTGTTGCTTTGGTAAATTTGTACTTTATTTTAATTGTTTATTTTTTATCATAATTACTGTTTACTTTTGTTCATATTATCATTTTCTATGTCCTACTTGATATAAACTACTTTTGCATAAATAAAATAGTACATTTATTTTTCTAAAAATAGTGCCTTCATAAGTATAAACGTGTTGAAGTTTCATTTTTGGCCAGGAATTTTGCATTATATATATATATAAGTTGTAATAACCTCATAACTACTGTCTAAAACTGCTTCTTCATTACATGACACAGTGCTTTGAATACGAGTCTTCCATTGTAGGATCAAGCTCTAACTCAGTGAACTGTCTCTGAGACGCAATAATTATATATAAGTAAGTCAAAAATTAAGTATTAATTACCTCAATGAAATGAAGCACAACGAAGATTTTCCAACAGCATAGGTCCAAGTACTACCAACTGTACTCTGGAAGATGGAGATGCTCATTGGTTGCCATGATAAGATATGATTGGTCCCCAGTCTACTGTAATGTTTTAAGGAGCAGGATGTGTCATGAAGTATAAAACTATGAATATTATTAAATTAACCTATATAGCACCAAAAATAATAATCTAAAATTTGAATTCATATATATATATATATATATATATATTATAATATTGTACAATTATGCTATTATTATTATTTGATGATTCAAAATAAGTGTTACTGATGACTAGTTCCAATGAATTAACAAAACATTCTTATAAAAAAAAAAAAAAAATATAAGAGTAACAATAAACAAAATAAGATATACATATAAGGTGGAATAGAGCTAAGACTATTGTAGGAAGAGATAGGAAAGAAATATAAGATAACACAGAGATTTTTTTGGCATAAACCCTCACAAAATAACAAACAGCCAACCCCTTACTCCTAATTGTGTATTTATATAATTAAATAAGATTATAGATGCAATGCAACTTTAAATAATCACTGCTAAAGTGGATAATAGTGTAAAATTTGAATTATGAAATTGTTGTCATTATCAATATACAATTGGAACTGGCCTGATCACAATTGATTTTAAATGTAGCTCCAACGAAAAATACTTAGTCTTTGAGAGTCTTAACCTTGATGATTTGAATCCTATCATTCTTCGTTAGGTATATACAAGTCTGCGTTATTGTTTAAACAAATACTTATTATTCATGAAAATTTAAGATTAAGTTTACTAAATTAATAATTTATTCATAATCTGTTAGAGTACTGTCCCACTCAAATTAATAATTACTATAGCAGCTTATTGGTTTTATATAATACAAGTTTAGAAAATCATGTACCTTCTTTCTTTTTGTTCTTTTTGGAAGTAGGAGACTTTTGACTTTATGTATTGTTTTGAACCAAATTATGAAAATACTTTGTCAACCTACTTTGATGTCTTTAGCACTAGCCTCAACATAACCAATCTATGAGAGAACGAGAGAATCAACAGACAATCAAAAGAACACATTAATTGACAAACTTTAGAAGGTAGAAGTAATATTTACCAGAATGATCATATGCATATTATTGTACAGCATATACAGCTATACAAGTAAAGACTAGATATATTACTGCTATGTAGATGATACTTCCATTCAATTACCTTGAGAGTTTTGCTAATTCTTCTCCCTTTGATAAGACACAACTCTATCAGTTTCTAGATCAGCTTTATTAGCTACAAGTATCATTGGAAATTCTGACCTATGAGATGGAACAATAATACATATTAAGTTGATAATCATGTGTATTAAACTAGCTATAGATACACATTGTATTTACTAGTAAATAAAAATAATGCATAGCTGCTAATAAATAATGCATAGAGTCTAAAGTTACATGTGTGGAATGTAAATTTAGAAGGAATTAATTATATTAAAGGAGAATCATGACATCATTACGTATTAACATACCACCATTCCATGCAGCATGAATGATAATTATAATGAACAAATACCCCCTTCACTGTAAGTAAGATTGGTTGAATCAACTAATATAGTGTGGCTATACAGGTTGTATATGCAAAATGTAAACATAGTACAATTTTGTTTATTAATGTATTGTAAAGTTGATGATATGTAGCTACGTAAGCAGTAATACATTAGTAATAAAAACAATATATGCTTGCTTTTTAACAAAAGTAAGTTTGTATTGCAACTTGTATAACCAAATAATGACTAAATCAACCAATAGTTTTTACATTAAGTTACTTACTTTCTTTGACTCTTAAAATTTGCCTGTGAATTGATTGGATTACAACAAAGCTATCTCTATCAATGATGGAGTATACTAGTAGAAAGCCTTCTCCTATTTGCATATACCGCTCTCCTCAAAGCACTCCATGGCCACACCTAAAATAAATAGAGTGTTATTAAAAAATATCTGTCAATGATCAAAATTACTCCTTAATTCATTATCTCCTCATGTCCACCCAGTATCAAAAACTAAGAAAGAAATCAATAAAAATTAATGAAAATGAATAAAAATAGATAAAAATACTTAATAATCTGCTCTTACTGTCGTTTTGTTTGTGTTTCTTTTAATGAAATGTTATAGATATATTTCCAACAGTATATACATTCTGTGCATGTATTCTATGTAGACACTATTAGATAGATGATGTAAACAGTTAACTGACACTCTCAAACACGAAGATATAAATTAGTAAACAATAAACAATTTCATTTTTCCAAAACATTCTCTATAACCAATACTTCACCTACTAATAACTCAATATATTAGAGATTATACCAAATTATAACTCTAAGTAGTTTGTCTAATGTATATCTTTAGAGTTGGTAGTTTCATTAACTGTTGTTGCTTTGGTAAATTTGTACTGTATTTTAATTGTTTATTGTTTATCATAATTATTGTTTACTTTTTTTCATAATATCATTTTCTATGTCCTACTTGATACTCAAACTACTTTTGCAGTAAATAAATAGTACATTTATTTTTCTAAAAATAGTGCCTTCATAGGTACCAAAACGTGAAGTTTATTTTTTGGCCAGAATTTTGCATTATATATTATATATATATATATATATATAAGCTGTAATAACCTCATAACTTTACTGTCTAAAACTGTCTTCTTCATTATCAATGACACAGTGCTTGAATACGAGTCTTCAATTGTAGGATCAAACTCTAACTCAATGAACTGTCTCTGAGACACAATAATTATAAATAGTTATAGTCAATAATTACAGTATTAACTACCTCGATGAAATGAAGCACTAACGAAATTTTCCAACAGCACTAGCTCCAAGTACTACCCATTTGTACTCTGGAGATGCAGATACTCATTGGTTGCCATGATAAGACATGACATGTTCTAGGCCTCACTCCAGTGTGTACAGTTGCGTATGAAGTATGAATATCTTTAAATTAACCAGGCCCCCAAGAAGAATCTGTAACAAAAAAATTAATCTTTTGAACAGTTACGTTATTTGATATTTCATAATAATTTGTTTACTGATAACTAGTCCTAAAACAATATTAGTATAAATAGTATGAGACTATAAATAAAATAAAACAAACAAAACAAGATGTACATATAAGACAGAAAAGAGCTAAGACTATTGCCAGAAAGAGATAGCAAAGAAATATAAGATTAACACGAATGATTTTAGCATAGATAATATTATAATTAATAGGGCAGTAGCAGAAGTGGTTTTATTAGAGTACATTGTCAGTACAATGTGCATTAGTAACTAATACACATAAATGGGATCTAGAAACAATGTAAAGTACTGTCAATACAACTACTATAATTATCAGAACATTATGATACAAATAACATGTCATTGTATATTATTGTAGTTATATATTAGTGATTATGATTTTTTAGAAGAGCTTCAAAGGACATATGATATATATTAACAAATGATAATACCTGCTAATAATTAATTTATAAGGCAATATAATAATAAAAACAATTAAACAAAAATATCTATGATAGTGTGATTATTACAATAAAAAGTTAGAAAATTGTACATTTTCCTCTTTTCTTTTTGTCCCTTTTTGGAACTAGGAGGCTTTTGAAGTTTACGTATTGTTCGAAACAAATCATGAAATGCTTTGTCACATTTTACTCCACATTTTGCACTAGTCTCTATATAGCCAATCTAGAGAGAAAGAGAGAGTTACTACAAGAAAATAATTGATATTTTATATAAAATTTTAAGCAAACCATGCCTAGAGACAGATCATGACTATATTGGCACACTACCTATAGTCAGTATCTAACTGTATATGTAATAATATCAGACTAGAATGTTATAACATTCAGACAATAAGTATTGTCAACATATGTTATGTGTATCACTAGGTGAACATTTTTCATCCAATTACTTCAAGAGTTTTTTGCTAATTCTTCTCCCTCTTGATAGGAACAACTCGATCAGTTCCAAATCAGCTTTATTAGCTACAAGTATCATTGGAAATTCTGACCTATAAGAGAAAAATGACATGGTATTGTGGTCAATGGAGAATAATTCCAATAGGAAACAGGTGTATGAGAACAGATATTGAGCAGTACATATTCTTAAGACAGCTGGTATTAACTAGTATAGTGTATCAGTCAAAACCACTGACTGATTTAACAGTACATATTTGTTACTGAAATAAGCTCTTCTACTTACTTGTCTTTGACTCTTAAAATTTGTTTGTGAAATTTAGGAATTCATCAAAGCTATTTCTATCATTTGATGGAGTATACTAGTAAATAGCCTTCTCCTGTGTGCATATATTGTTCTCTCATTTGACTGAACTCCTAAAACAAAGAAAGTTGTAATGTTAAAAAACACCACTGCCAGTCATGACAATCATTTATCCATTTATCAATCCATCTCACTCTTGTCCAGCAGTATCCAAAACTACAAGGAAAAAGAAAGAACTCAATAAATTATGTCATCAGTTATCATATAATATTATATACACATACTAGCTAATCTCATTTTTGAATATGAATGATAATATTAACAATCTACAGATGCAAGGTAGATGGAATAATTCACTATTATATTAATACCACATGTATAGTCAACTTAATATTAATTAGACACTTCAGGTCTAGTAGTACTATAACAATCTGAAATAAGCTTATCAATTTATGTATCTAGGGATTATTGTATATATCATACTTGGCTACTTTTGGCTTTGTCATTCCTATATTGTTTTATTGTTTGTTTATATTTTATATATAAATATTATATTTATGCTCAATTGCCAATGACTTTTCTTTTACTTTTTATGGTAAGCTTACTGTCTAAAACTGCTACTTCATCATCAATTACACATTTTTACGATATGAATCTTCAATTGTAGGGTCATACTCATCTATAAAATGATTCTAAGAAGGATTGTATAATGGGACTGTGGCAACCAAGTTTGTTACCTGTATAAATTGAATAGTCAATCCAGATTTTCCAACTCCACTGTATCCCACTACTATTAACTTGTACTCAATAAAAACTTTATTGGTTGGAATGGTAACAGGTCCTAGCAAATGAATCATGTTGAAAACAGAACTGGCTCTAGACACTCACAACTAGTACTCCATATAAGGTCATTTAATACTAAATTCTCCCAACATTATAAGTTTATAAAACTGATATGGAGCAAAGTATCTAGATATCATTATAAGAAATGAAATGAGTGGTAGTGCCTACTTGTAGCCTCACAATGGTGAAAAAAAAGACATCTTCAGAATAGTCACCATCAGTACAGTTATTTCACTTTTCTTATCATAAATGAATCAATGATGCTGTTATTTGTTGCTCTCTCAGGCTTTCTTCATCACACTACTATGGCAGCGTACTAGCCTATCTTATATGTTCTTCACTCTTTCATAGATAATTTTAATATCTGTTGTGGCAGTAAAGAACATGTTGCAGCTTTAAATTATTAATTTCATGTCATACAACTGTCTTTTTCTCATTATTTTTATTGTATTGTTGCATGTATAAATAGGTCCCATTGACTATGCTTGTATCATTGAAAATAATGAATGTAATACTACAGCATGATAGATAATAAACTGGAAGTGACATTGTAAACCTAATTATATGGGTGTGGTATAAGGTGGCTTACTTTGTTCCTCAGTAATCTGTATATGATTTGATGACTTCCCTTTATCCTCAAGCTCTTGTCCAGTTGACACTTTTTTTCAACTTCAATTCTATAATAAGTATTAGAAAATTTTCTTACAAAATGAACATCCCTTTGTCTCAGCAGCTAAGAAGTTTACCACTATCATGAAGAATAAATAGATCCCAAGTATGTTTTTACAATGACTTGCAATTTAATGCTGTTCAACACAAAGAATCTAGCTAACAAGTCATAAAATCTATGATATAATTAAGCTGTCAACAGAGAAAGTGGACATTGTCAGATAATGATATCATAAGTTCATTGCTATTCATTTTTGTCCCTGAATGGGAACTGTACAGATGAGCAGTGCATAGTATGAGATTTATGCACATGATAAAAAACATAACATCATTTAAATTTATAAAATATATGTTTTTGTGTTATCTCGATCTATTATTAATATATGTTGCTAAATTTATGGATAATTTTTTTTAAATATTGAGATTTAGTGTGTATCAACTTTACTGATTTCCAATTCAAGCATAATTCAACTTTAATTTACTTTGTGAAGTTAAAATGTTAGCAGATACCAATTTTAGCACAATTATTGCCATAGTGACTAAAATTTGTACATGCAATTAAATATAATAGACTTAATTAATAAGGTATGCTTCTGTCTGTTTTCTATGTCTCAATTGTCCTACTTGTCAATTTAATGAGATCTATACAAATAAACAATTAGTTTAATATTGTATATGTATCTTTCATTTATAAAAATTCTCATTCAAACTACAACTTTAGTTATTACATTGATTAAATAGTAATTATCAGATACTAAAGTATACCTTCTTTTTCTTTAAGAGTGGATTTTAATTCACTGATCTCCACTTCTGTGTGCTCAGATTTTCTGCTTTAACAACTGAAAGTCATCTGAAATTAATACATACATCTCATTAATTGCCTTACTGTATGATCCCAAACAATTAAATATGACCTATTTCCAATGAAGGGCCACTTTTACCAACATTTACATAAAAACATTTACATGTAGGCAATTCTGTCTAAAAGGATGTCTGCTAAATATTCATTCAAGTGATCTTTTTAATTGTTTTTCAACTGAAATATAATTTAGTAAACATCCAGTGGAAATGTATGATTGTGTACACAGTAAACAATACTACATGCTTTTTTTGAGATTTTAAATTTACTTTGTGAAGTTAAAATGCTAGCAGATACCAATTTTTAGTACATTATTGCCATAGTGACTAAAATTTGTACATGCAATTAAATATAATAGACTTAATTAATTAAGTCTATTATATTAGTATTCTTCTGTCTGTTTTCTTATGTCTCAATTCTCCTACTTTTCAATTTATGAGATCTATACAAATAAACAATTAGCTTAATATTGTATATGTATCTTTCATTTATAAAATTCTCATTCTAACTACAACTTTAGTTATTGAATAATTCAAATTGTAATTATAAAACCACTAAAAGTATACCTTCTTTTTCTTTAAGAGTGGATCTTAATTCACTGATCTCCACTTCTTGTTGCTCAGATTTCTGCTTTAACAACTGAAGTCATCTGAAATTAATACATAACATCTCATTAATTGCCTTACTGTATGATCCCAAACAATTAAATATGACCTAATTTCCAATGAAGGGCCACTTTTACCAAACATTTACATAAAAACATTTACATGTAGGCAATTCTGTCTAAAAGGATGTCTGCTAAATATTCATTCAAGTGATCTTTTTAATTGTTTTTTCAACTGAAATATAATTTAGTAAACATCCAGTGGAAAATGTATGATTGTGTACACAGTAACACTACTACATGCTTTTTTGAGATTTTAACAAAAAATGGTGCTAGTCAATTATATAAGATTATTATTATGTCAATTATTACATCAAATCTAATGAAACATGTACAAGACAGGCAACAATGGAAAACAATAATAGCAGAAGAGGAAGACAAAACAGAAGTGAGAAATTGGTAGTCCTAACATAATGAAAATTATGCATTAATAGGATTAATTTTTAGTGCATCTTCCATTAAGTTTGATATAGTAATTGATACACCAATAGTCTCATAGAGCATTGATGTACAAATTAAAGACTTATGGGCTGGGCTATATGTTTGCCAATGAAAGTTTCCAGTATGGCTGCTGTTGATCTAATTTAGCCAACAGATAATTGATCTTGAGTTGCATGGCTGTGTTACAACTTTCTTTCCCAGCACATGCATAAGTAAGCACCTTATAATTAACCACTAAAGAAAGGCTTACAAATAAGTATTATTTTTTTCAACATGTGCTGTATACCTGAAATAAAAACTATGTCATTCCAATAATTATTAAATGTTTTAATAACTTTGTACATATATATATTACACTAAAGTCTATATACCTTCCTTTTTTTAAGAGTGGATTTTAACTCATTTATCTCTGCTTGTTGTTGCTTAGAATTTTCTTTCATTAACTGCAACTCATCTGAAACAGTATTTAATTCCTGCACTTCATTTCTTCTATTGATCTTGCAAACATTGTTAAAATCAACAGTCAGTTGTAATATCCTTCATATTCCTCAGCAATTGTATTCATACCAATGGCTGGCTTTCTTAATGTCTCTATAATCTCTTTTCTTGTAGCATTGGGATTAGTATTGAGCCACAATTCAAACATTTTAGTAGCTTTGAAACTACAGTCTTCATTCATCACTCTAATAGCCTCTAACTTAGAGGTATCTAACTTCAATAGTTACACACCAAACTTGTACCAATAAGCGTCAATTCTGACGTGCTCAATTAACTCATGAATAGGTGGTCTTGGGTTCAAAACTTCTTCAATAATAGATACAACTTCTCCTTCAACAGACATCAGTATTTGTCTGAAACAAATGGAGGTGTTTGTGCGGAATGACTAATAATTTTAATAAAATTAATTTCATACAAAAGGTTGCTGGCTAGCTAGCAAAAATAAAATAAAACTTAAATATTATTAAGGTTTAAAAGTTATCATTGTTTTATTACTATAAGCTAAATGACCGTTTCACGTCGACTGTGAAGCTAAAAGCCTCACCTCTTAAGACAATGTCTGTGGTAGTGTTTAACAATAGTGATAAGTATCATCACAAAGTAGCTGGTCCTGTAGGCATTCTACTATGGCTGGACTATGAACTAGATTTGTTCATAAGGCTACTTTGTGTCAACCACTTGCTGTAATGATCAGTACAAATGATCAATTGATCGATATATATTCTATGTAACGATAATATTTATTAATTCAATGAAATATATCATATTAACTAGTTCAAAAAATTATTGTATAACTAATATCATAGTTATAAGTTACACAAAAAATTAATGGAAATAGGATAGGAATAAAAACAAATATATATATATATATATATATATATATATATATATTAAAGTAGAAAAAGAGATAAGACTATTGCCAGAAAGAGATAGCAAAGAAATATAAGATTAACACAGAATTGATTTTAGCATAGAAAGTATTATAATAACTATTGCAGTAACAGAAGTGGTTTTATTATAGTACATTGTCAGTACAAATTGCAATTAGTAACTAATACACAGAATGGATCTAGAAACAATGTAAAGTTACTGTCAATACAACTACTATAATTATATCAGAACATTATGATATACAAATAACATGTCATTGTATACTATTGTAGTTTATATATTGTGATTATGATTTAGAAGAGTTTCAAAGGACACATGATATATATAACAAATGAATAATAACTGCTAATAATTAATTTATAAGGCAATATAATATAATTTGATTTTTTAGAGGATTAATACTCTAATATGTTTTATCAAGTAAAAGTATAGGACATTAAGAATATCAAATAAATAAACAATACATCAACAATAGTGTGGTTAATTTAAGGTAAAAAGTTCAGAGAATTAAACATTTTCCTTTTTGCTTTTGTCCTTTTTGGAACTAGAACGCTTTTTGAAATTTGCGTATTGTTTCAACCAAATCATTAAATGCTTTTGTCAACATTTACTCCACATTTTTGCACTAGTCTCTATATAGCCAATCTAGAGAGAAAGAGAGAGTTTACTACAAGAAAATATAATTGATATTTTTTATATAAAATTTTAAGCAAACCATGCCTAGAGACAGATCACGACTATATTGGCACACTACCTTAGTCAGTATCTAACTGTATATGTAAATTAATATCAGACTAGAATGTTAGATAATGAGTATTGTCAACATATGTTATGTGTATCACTAGGTGAACATTTCCCATCCAATTACTTCAAGATTTTTTGCTAATTCTTTTTCCCTCTTATAGGAGACAACTCGATCAGTTTTCCAGATCAGTTTTTTAGCTACTATACTATTGGAAACATCTGAACTATGAGAGAAAATGACATGTTATTGTGGTCAATGAAGAGTAAAAGCAGGTGTACAACATGGATAAAGAAGAGATCAATTGGAAACTTAAATTAAATGACAAATTATGTGTTATGGATCATGTATAATTAAATTACAAAGTCTTATAACTATTCAAGTATATTTTCAGTGATACTGTTACTAAAGGATTTTAAGAATTTATTTCACATTGTGCAGTACATATTCTTAAGAAAGCTTGCATAGTGTATCAGTCAAAACATTGACTGATTTAACAGTACCATATTTGGTTACTGAAGTAAGACTTTCCACTTACTTGTCTTTGACTTCTTAAAATTCTTATGTGAAATTTGGAATTTCATCAAAGCTATTTCTATCAATGATGGAGTATACTAGTAAAAAGCCTTCTCCTGTGTGCAATATATTTTCTCTCTCATTTGACTGAATTCCTAAAACAAAGAATTGTAATGTTAAAAACACCAACTGCCAGTCATGACAATCATACATCCATTCATCAATCTATCTATTCATCCATCTATCTCACCTCTTGTCCAGCAGTATCCAAAACTACAAAAAAAAAAAGAAGTCAATAAATTATATCATCAATTATCATATAATAATATATATACACATACTAGCTAATCTCTTTTTTTTAAATATAGGAATGATAATATTATCAAACTACACAAAACATGGTAACTCACTATTATATAATACTACATGTATAGTCAACTCAATATTAATTAGACATACTTTAGCTCTCAGTAGTACTATAACAATCTGAAATAAAGCTTATCAACTATTTATGGCAAGTAGGTTTTTTTTTATATGTATTGTCTTGTTTCGAAATTTTTGGTGTTGTCATTCCTATATTGTTTTTATTTGTTTGTTTATATATTTATATATAAATATTTATTATATCTATGCTCAATTGCCAATGACTTTCCTTTTTCCTTTTTATGGTAAACGCACTGTCTAAAACTGCTACTTCATCATTCAATTACACATTGTTTGCGATATGAATCTTCAATTGTGGGGTCATACTCATCTATAAAATGATTCTAAAGAAAGATTGTATAATGGCACTGTGGCAACCAAGTTTTTTGTTACCTGTATAAATTGAATAGTCAATGCAGATTTTCCAACTTGACCACTCCATTACTACTAACTTTTACTCAATAAAAATCTATTGGTTGGAATGGTAACAGGTCCTAGCAAATAAGATCATGTTGAAAACAAACTGTCTCTTGACACTCATAACTCCATATAAGGTCATTTAAGGCTAAATCCCTCCAAAACACTATAAATAATGTATAACTATATGGAGCAAAGTATCTAGATACCATCATGAGAACGAAATGAGTGGAAGTGCCTTCTTGTAGCCTCAAACATTGGTGAAGAGAGATATATTTTCAGTATAGTCACTGTCAGTATAGTTATTGACTTTCACTTTTCTTCTTATTATAATAACTCAGTGAGGTTTCTGTTGTATGTTGCTCTCCTCCAGCTTTCTTCATCACTACTATGGCAGTATACTAGTCTATATCATGTTTCAAAAAACTCTTTCAAGATAATTTTAATATCTGCTCAGCTGTAGCAGTAAAGCACATGCATATGCTAGGAAGCTTGAAATTATTTTTTATGTCATGCAAAACTGTCTTATTTCTCATTGTTTTATTCTATTGTTTTTATGTATATAACAGGGCTCCATTGATTATGCCTTGTATAATTGAGCATAATGAACATAATACTACAGTATTTTAAACAATAAATATTGTAAACCTAATTATATGGGTGTGGTATAAGGTGACTTACTTTGTTTTTTCACTAATCTGTATATGATGTTATGACTTTCTCTTTATTCTTGAGTTCTTGTTCAGTTGACACTTTTTTCAACTTTAACTCTATGTATTAAAGTTTTCTTTAAAAAATGAAGAATGGCTTTGTCTCAGTAGGTAGAAGTAAAAGGCTGTGCAGTGTATTATCTTATTCATATTATTTAGTTTGGGTATCTAGAAAAAAATACTTCATTGTGGGGTCACTTGATAGTCCTTGGAGTAGTTTTGATCTTACATCAAAATATATATTTTTTAGGTTCCAGTTCATGACTATTGACAATTGGAACTCAAGCACTATACAAATAAACTGAACATGCTTGTTAGCTTATGTATAAAGCAGTTTTGGTACTATTTTGGGGAATAAATGGAACCCAAGTATGTTTACAATGACCTGTAATTTCAACAAAAAAATTAACTAACAAGAATAGAATCTATGATAAAATTAAGCTATATCGATGGAAAAAATGACATTGTCAGATAATGATACTAGAAGTTCATTGCTGGGGATTTTGTCCTATTTAATAAACTGTGCAGATGAGCCAGTCCATAGTATGAAAATTTATGTACATAATAAAAAACATAACATCATATAAATTGTACAATAATTTTTTTGTGTGTTACCCTCAACTATTAATTGCGTTCAACTTAAGATTTAGCGTGTATCAATTTTAGAGCAATTTCCAAGCCAAGCCTAATTCAACCTTAATTTACTTTGAGAAATTAAATGTTAGCAGATACCATTTTAACACATTGTCATAGTTACTAAACTTTTTGTACATGCAATTAAATATAGACTTAATTAATTAAGGTATGCTTCTGTCTGTTCTTGTGTCTCAAGAGACTATTGTCCTAGTTTTCAATTTAGTGAGGTCTGTACAAATAAACAAAGTAGTCTAATAATAATTATATATGTATCTTTCATTTTTTAAAATTCTTATTCTAACTACAACTTTAGTTATTACATTGATTAAATAGTAATTATCATACACTAAAGTATAACCTTCTGTTGCTTTAAAACTGGATTTTAATTCACTAATCTCTCACTTCTTGTGTGCTCAGATTTCTGCTTTAATAACTGAAAGTTCATCTGAAATTTTATATATATCATCTTATTAATTATACTATGATCTTAAATAATAATATAGTGAAAGCATTTCTAGGTAGGGATAAAAGCATAACTCCTTCTCAATAAGAGGCATATATTTATGTATAAATCTGTATGTTGTGAGGATTAGGATCAAATACTTTAGCTCAAAAGCTATAATGCCATGACGCCCTTTAAATCAATAATGAGGAATTATATAAGACTATTGCTGTGTCAAATTATTACATTAACTTTTATGAAACCATGTACAAAGACTGTCAACAATGAAATCAATATAACTAATGTCACTGGAGCAATGGGTCATTGTAAACTGGTTCAATTGCAACTTGGGCAGTTCAACTATACACCTGTTTTACCATAGTCACTTAGGGTTGCATACTTTTTCTCAAGAAAGTATGACATGTACACTGTTTGATGACTAATACTTGGAATTGCACAGCTTATGTAGTTTTAAACAATGACTTCTGACCAAGGGGGTAGGTGTAACATATAAGAATGTTTTCATTATACAGTCATATAGTGGGTAGCCTGTACACATAGTGATACAGCAAAGCCTGTTTTCTTAAGAAAACATTCTACATGTAGTTTTTGAATATATAGAAATAATGTATAATGTCAAAAGAAGGTAGGAAAACTCTGTTATATAAAAATTATCAAAGCTTATATATATTCATTTTCAAATAATTATATTACTAGAACTGAAGCTAGCTGTTTTAATTACTTTATCCAAGTTGAGTACTTTTAAATATGGTATTGTTCTTCTTTCTATAATTATTTGTATTGTCCATCTCTATATAATCATTAAAATGTTTTTAAATAACTTTGTACATATATATATTACACTAAAGTCTATTACCTTCCTTTTTTTTAAGAGTGGATTTTTAACTCATCTATCTCTGCTTGTTGTTGCTTTAGAATTTTCTTTCATTAACTGCAACTCATCTGAAACAGTATTTTTAATTCCTGGCACTTCATTTCTTCTATTGATCTTGCAAACATTGTTTAAAATCAACAGTCAGTTGTAATATCCTTTCATATTCCTCAGCAATTGTATTCATACCAATGGCTGGCTTTCTTAATGTCCTCTATAATCTCTTTTCTTGTAGCATTGGGATTAGTATTGAGCCACAATTCAAACATTTTAGTAGCTTTGAAACTACAGTCTTCATTCATCACTCTAATAGCCCTCTAACTTAGAGGTATCTAACTTCAATAGTACCCCAAACTTGTACCAATAAGCGTCAATTCTGACGTGCTCAATTAACTCATGAATAGGTGGTCTTGGGTCTTCAATAATAGAATACAAATTCTCTTTTAACAGCCATCAGTATTTGCTGAAATAAAGTGGGAGGTATCAGTCGATGAGTCACTGTTTGTGCGGTAACGACGACCATGATATTTGAAGGTTAATAAATTTAATTTCTTACAATTTTTAAAATATAATGGCGTTAATCTCAATTAAACTTATGCATTCTCTGCTGGCTACCTAGACGCAGTCAAAAATAAAATAACAATTAAAGGTTTATAAGTTATCATCATCTCATGTTGATCATGAAGCTAAAACTTTCATATCTGGAGACATTTATATGTCCTGTGGTACTGTGTAACGATAATAATATAGATACAAATTCTCCTTCAACAGCCATCAGTATTTTTCTGAAATAAAGTTTGAGGTATCGGTCAATGTCAGCGTTTTTTGCGCTACCATGATATTCCATTCATTTTGAAGGTCTAATTATTAATAAAATTTAATTTCTTACAATTTTTAAGTATAATGGGGTTAGACTCATTAGTTATTGCATTCTCTGCTGGGCTACCTAGACGCAGTCAAAATAAAATACAAGTAAAGGTTTAAAAGTTATCACCATCTCATGTTGATCATGAAGCTAAAAATCCTCACTTCTCAAGACAGTTAAAATGTCTGTGGTAGTGTTAACAATAATGATAACTTAGTATTAATCAAAGTAGCTGGTCATGTAAGGCAATCTACTATGGCTGGACTAATGATTAGATCTGGCTTATAAGACTACTTTGTGTCAACCACTTGCTGTAATATCAGTGAATAAATTATCTTATACATTTATATGATATAATATTTGTTATTTCAACCAAAATATTGTTATTAACTAGCTCATTAATATAATAGTTCTAATTTCCATAAAAAATTGAATAGAAATAGGATAGGAGGAAAAACAAACAAAAACAAAATAAACATATATTATAAGTAGAAAAGAGCTAAGACTACTGTTAGGAAAGATAGGAAAGAAATATAAGATTAACACAGAGTGATTTTTTTTTGGCATAGAAAATAAACAAAGTTTGGCATACACTCACACAAATTAAACAAACAGGCCACACCCCTTCCTCCTTTCACTAATTTGTCCATAGTTATTTAATTGTAGTTCTATTAGTGTATATATATTACAATTAACTACAATAAAGTTTAGAGAATGTAAACATTTTCCTTTTTTGCTTTTGTCCTTTTTGGAACCAGGAGGCTTTTTGAAATTTGTGTATTGCTCGAAACCAAATCTGAAATGCTTTGTCACATTTACTCCACATTTTGCACTAGTCTCTATATAGCCAATCTAGAGAGAAAGAGAGAGTTACTACAAGAAAATATAATTGATATTTTTTATATAAAATTTTTAAGCAAACCATGCCTAGAGACAGATCACGACTATATTGGCACCCTACCTATAGTCAGTATCTAACTGTATATGTAAATAATACGCAGAACTAGAATGTTAGATAATGAGTATTGTCAACATATGTTATGCGTATCACTAGGTGAACATTTCCATCCAATTACTTCAAGAGTTTTTGGCTAATTCTTCTCCTCTTGATAGAGACAACTCGATCAGTTTCCAGATCAGTTTTATTAGCTACTAATACTATTGGAACATCTGAACTCATGAAGAAAATGACATGTTATTGTGGTCAATGGAGACTAGGAAGCAGGTGTACAACAAGAAAGTGATTCGAAAACTGAATTAACTGACACAAAATCATGTGTTATGGTCATGTATAATGAAATTACAAGGTCTAATAACTATTTAAGTATTTTCTTCAGTGATAGTGTTACTAAAGGATTTAAAAATTTTAGGGGATGTACTAGGATTTGGAAAACTTCATTGAAGTTGATAAGCTAGAGGTAAAAAAAACACACAGGCCAAATGCAGACATTTGGGTTTTTAACATATGCAGATTCATTCTGTTTCCTATCTATCTTCTATATATGAATTGACAAAGAAAAATTTTAACACTCATAAGACTTATAACCATTTATTTTGGTAGACTGAAGTAAGTTTTATTCCACTTACCCTCCTTGACTCTTATAATTTGATCATATAGCTTCTAATAATACAATTGATGTCATTAGTGATGTCTTCAAAGGATGATCTACTAGTGATGAGTATAGCAGTAGGAAGCCTTCTCCCCCCTTTTATATAGAGGTCAAACATAGAGCGGATTGCTAAGAGAAATTTATAGTGGTTACTTTAGCTATCATCCATTTCATCCATCTCACCTCTGTTCCAGCAGTATCCCAAACTACAAAGAAATAAATATAAAAAAATATTTTAAATGTAGGAATGACAATATTAACAAACTATAGAAATAAGATAGACAGAATAATTCACCATTATATAAATATCACATACATAGTCACTTAATAATTAATTAGACACTAGTTCTAGTGGCACTATAACAATCTGAAATAAGCTTATCAACTATTTATGACATAGATATTTTTATATGTAACATCCTTATCTTGGCTCTGTACTTTTTAATGTTGTCATTCCTATATTGTTTTATTGCTTTTTTGTTAATTTGTTTTATAAATATTCATTATATCTATGCTCAACTAATCAATCACTTCCTCTTATTTTCTATAGCAAACTTACTGTGTACAACTGCTACTTCATTATCAATTACACATTGGTTTGCAATAATGATCTTCAATTGTAGGGTCGAACTTTCTCTACGAAACAACCCTAGAAAAAGAGATGCCATGATTGCTTAATGTCTCCATGGCAACCAAGTTTATTTACCATAACAAAATGCACCAACCAATGCAGATTTTCCAACTCACCAAGCTCCCCTTACTAACTAACTTGTACTCTCTAAGATCTTATTGGTTGGAATGGTAACAGGTCCCTAGCAAATGAGATCATGTGAAACAGACTGTCTCTTCATACTCCATAATCCTCCATAGAGGTCCTTTAATACTAAATCACTCCCCAAACTTTATAAGTTTTATATAAACTGATTAGTGGAGCAAAGTATCTAGATATCATTTATAAAATGAAAAGAAGTTTAAGTGCCTCCTTGTAGCCTCAACAATTTGAAAAGAAAACATATCTTAATACAAGCACTCCATCAGTAACAGTTATTGAGTTTTCACTTTCTTTTCATTATACAACCAGTAAGGATCATTGCTTTTACTCTTTCAGGCTTTCTTCCTACTACTGTAAGTGGTACACTCCCCGATCTCGTGGTCTTCCACTTTCATAATAATTCTAATTCTACGTGGCGTAAACACATGCAGCAGCTTTAAACATTTTTTTGTATATAACTTCTTTTTCTTCATTGTT